>NC_057814.1:310330281-310352161 GCF_018294505.1 Triticum aestivum | reverse complement strand
CGTCCGCGGGCGGCGGCGGCGGGGAGACGGGCCGCGGGGGCCGGCCTCTGGCCCGGGCGGGCCGGCGGTGCAGGAGGCGGCGGTTGCCATGTCGCGGCCTCCGGTTGACCGCGGGCGACGGCTCCTGTCCGGCGCGGACCGGACGTGTTCGGCGGCGGAGTGGGGAAGGGGCTAGGGTTTGGACTGCGAGATTTTCGGAGGGGATCACATATTTATAGGTAGAGGGAGCTAGGAGACTCCAAATGGAGTGTAGTTTTCGACCACGCGATCGTGATCCAACGACGGAGAGTATGGAGGAGGTTTAGGTGGGTTATCGGGCTGTTTTGGAGGGGTGTTGGGCTGCAACACACAAGAGGCCTTCGCGGTTACCCGGTTAACCGTTGGAGCATCAAACGGCCTCCAAATGGAACGAAACATGACAGGTGGTCTACCGGTGGTGTACCAAGGCCACTTGGCAAACCTCGGTCCATTCAGAGAAAGTTTAACTCCTGCTCACAAAAAGAGACAAGAGGGGTGCGCCGGTGCATGTGGGAGTGTCGGATTGCAAAACAGACAACGGGGAAAATGCTCGGATGCAGGAGACGAACACGTATGCAAATGCGATGCACATAATGACATGGGATGAAATGCATAACATGAACAAAATGCAAAACGAAAGACAAAAACCCAACCACGGAGGGAATATCCTAACACATAGCCGAAAATGGCAAGAGTTGGAGTTACAAATATGGAAAGTCACATCCGGGGTGCTACAACACTCCACCACTACAAGACGATCTCGTCCCAAGATCTAGGACTGAAAGAACTCCGGATATTCGGAACGGAGGTGATCCTCGCGCTCCCAGGTGGCTTCTCGGTCGAAATGGTGTGACCACTTCACTTTCAGGAATTTGATTGACTTGTTGCGAGTCTTGCGCTCAGTTTCTTCAAGAATAGCAACGGGGTGCTCATGATAAGACATATCTTCTTGGAGGTCAATATCTTCGAAGTTGATGGTGCGCTCAGGAGTCTTGAAGCACTTGCGAAGCTGTGACACGTGAAACACATCGTGCACATTTGCGAAGTTGGATGGAAGCTCAAGTTGATAGGCGAGGTCGGCTCTTTTGCCAATGATCTTGAAAGGACCCACGTATCTAGGGGCAAGCTTCCCTTTGATACCGAAGCGACGAGTTCCTTTCATTGGAGAGACGCGGAGGTAGACATGGTCTCCGATCTCGAAAGCCAAGTCACGGTGCTTGCTATCATAGTAACTCTTTTGACGCGATTGCGCGGCTTTGAGATTATCATGGATGACTTTACACATTTCTTCAGCCTATGTGATTAAGTCGTTGCCAAGCAGTTGGCGTTCACCAGTCTCTGACCAATGGAGAGGAGTACGACACTTTCTGCCATAGAGAATCTCGAATGGGGCCTTGCCCGAACTCACTTGGAAGCTGTTGAGGATATAACCATTAGAGTCACCCGTCCAGGAGGGGCCGGGTTACGTCATAATGATCATCACGTGAAGCCCAATACCAAGCTTGAGGATGGCGGATCAATAATGGGCTTAAGACCCGGAGGCGGCTTAAGGCCCGTAGTGATAAGCCGGCCGGATACTGTTATAAGCCGGCTGGGACTCTGAGAGCCGCGGGGCGTCAACCTCTCTATATAAAGGGATGACCCGACGGCGGTTCAGGAAGGGAGACAACAGATCGAGAGCCAGGCATAGCGATTAAGCTCCCTGGTCATCGAAACCCCAAGTAATACCACCTCAACTGGACGTACGCTTTTACCTTCACCGTAAGGGGCCGAACCAGTATAACCCTCGTGTTCCTTGTCCCGTTTAACCCCTTTAAGCTTCCTAGCGGCGATGGCTCCACGACTAAGTCCTTGCACGAGGACATCTGCCGTGACAATTCCACGACAGTTGGCGCCCACCGTGGGGCCAGCGCATAGTGGTTTTGAGTTCTTGAAGGGCAGCTTCGAAGGGCTCAAGGGATACGCTGTGGGCCGGATGACCAAGAGTCGCCGCGGCAAGCTCTACATCGACGATGCAAATTGGGGCCCTGACGCCGGCTCCATTGAGTACGGGTACCGGGTCCCCTTCGGCGGAATCCATGTCTTTATTGGCAAGATTGGTGAGCCGGGCCCTGAGCCGGACCTCTACGCCGATCTCATCGAGACGGCTCAATGTGCACGACCCGCTCGGACTTTGCCTGCCTTGAAGCGTGCTTTCGTGGGATGCGTCCATGGAGAGCTCTCTGAAGGATCTGGATCTGGTGATGAGACGGCCGCTCGTTCTGACGGCGAGTGATCCACAGAGGAGACCGATTCGTTATACCAACTTAAAGATGGCAGGCTCAGGGGTTGTTCCGATGGTGACAGTATTCCGGACCCCTTTGAGCCGCCGAGCCGGGTTGGAATCTTCATGGCTGGCGCACAACCTGTTCAAAACCCCACCGCCGGGGCAGGAAGCCCTGTGCCCTCGCCGGCTCAGGTGCTGATGGATCTCACAGACAAGATGACGGCCTGTTAACCGCTACGGTCGTCCTGGTGGATCAAGCTCAGCATGACGCGGAGGTGGCACAGTTAAAGCTGGATCTAGCAAAAGCCAAGGAGGATCTGGCGGCGGAAGGGACCAGGATGGCTGCGGAGAGGGCGGCTCTCGACGCCCAGACTCAGCTGATTCAGGCACAGTCTTTCCGGCTCACGATGGATCAGAACGCGTCCAATGAGGTCATGAGAAGGAGGCATCAAAAGGCCCAATCTCGACTCCCTCCGGTTTACGATCCTCGAAACCTCTTCAACACGCCTGGTGCAGGGCCCAGTAACCCGCCAGAGGTCACGACGCCCGGGGCTGGAACGTCAATTCAGCCCCAAGTGATGGGGCCTCCCCGGGTGAATGCTGCCCCGCCTCAGTATGTGCCAATACCACCGGGTCATTATGCCAACCCGTTGGAAAACATGGTCGCCGCGGCAGCGCGACTGGCGGTTCTCCCAATCGATGGTGACTCTCCAACGGCGGTTGAAACCCGCCGGGTCAGAGAACTCCTTCAGACGGCTCTGGCGCAGCAGGAGCCATATTCTTATAGCCGGGACATGATTCATTCAACCCCTTGTCTAGGTCGGAGCCCGAGTTATAGCAGACACATGGTCTCAGCGACCGGCTCAAGCAACGTCCGACGCCATGACTTGCCTCCTGGCCACGGCCCGGCTCATAACGGAGCCTTTCACGCGGTAGACCAAGACAGAGCACGGCAAGAGGCGGAGCAGGCGCCTTAGTTGACGGCTTACCAGCCACCCCCGGCTTATCCGACGGCTTCTATTGATGCGGGTATACCTACGAGGACTGGAGGTGTCCCTTGTCTGGTGCCGGCTCTCCGCAATGAACGTCTGCCCAAGGATTTCAATGGGCCTAGGAAGGTGCCTAATTACACGGCTGATTTACAACCCGGAGCCTGGATCGAAAGTTACGAGATGGCCATGGAGTTGCTGGAGGTCAGTGAAGCGGCAATGGCCAAGTACTTCACCATGGTGTTAGATGGGACTGCCCGCACTTGGTTGAAGGGACTGCCACCAAACTCTATCGGGTCTTGGGCTGAACTAAAAGCCCGGTTCATCCAAAACATCAAAGATACCTGTAGGCAGTCTATGTCAATTGTGGATTTGAGTAACTGTAAGCAGCAGGAGGGTGAATCTACAACCCATTGGGTTCGTCGGGTCAAAGAGATAATACATTCATCTGATAAGATGAATGCCGGCTTTGCAGTCTTAATGTTAGACCAGAATTGTCGCTTTGCACCCCTGAAGATGAAGCTCGGGCGGCTCAAGCGCGATTGCAATGATATGGGTACGCTGATGGCGGCTTTGGTTAAGTACGCCAACTCTGATAGTACCAAGGATCCCGCGTCGGATGATGAAAGGACAGGGAAGGGAAAACGAAATGGCAATGGCAAGGGCCCCCAGCATAACCCGGCGAACCAGGGGGTAACAAGCGTAAGGCTGATGGCAGTATGGATTTTGTGGCCAACGCCAGTTCACAGGGTAACAAACACCGGCGCAAGGGGAGGCCGCCTCCCCGCGCCGGCGGGGCAGGCCCGACACTTGAGCAGTTGTTGAATGAGCCTTGTCCAAGGCATGGCTCTCGGGAAAAGCCAGCCACTCATTTGTCGAAGGACTGCGCAATCATGAAGGCCTTTAAAAAATCCAATGCTTTCAATGGCAATAATGGCCCGGGCCGCGGCTCAGGCACCGGCGGCTTTCATGGCCCGGGCGGCGGCTCAAATTCCAGTTCTCAGAATGTTCAAGGGGGCTTTAATCAGCAGTCCGGCCAGGGTCATTAGCAGCAGTAGCAGCAGGGGGATACCAGACCAATCCAAAGCAGCTCAATGGTGGATAGTATCATGTGTTTACCACCAGTCTGTGCAAGCGAGATCAGAAGCTTCACAAAAGGGCTGTGAATGCTGTTGAGCCAGCGGTTCCACGCTATTTAAGATGGTCTGAGCAGCCTATTGTATGGAGTAGGGAAGATCACCCTCCCCGGGTTGATAATCCGGGTCACCTGGCTCTGGTGGTGGCTCCTCAGGTGGGGGGATATAAATTCACTAAAGTGCTCATGGACGGAGGCAGCAGCATCAACATCCTCTATTATGAGACCTTCCATCGTATGGGGTTGATTGATAAGAACCTCAGCCAGTCCAATACTGTTTTCCATGGTGTGGTGCCTGGTAAGTCGGCATATCCAGTTGGTAAGATCGAGCTAGAAGTGGCTTTTGGAGATGAGTACAACTACAGGGCGGAAAAATTAATCTTTGAGGTGGTTAAGATAAGAAGTCCGTATCATGCTTTATTTGGGCGGCCGGCTTACGCCAAGTTCATGGCATGGCCGTGTTACGTGTATTTGCAGCTCAAGATGTCGGGTCACAATGGGACCATTACGGTTCATGGCAGCAGAAAGATAGCCTTGGAGTGTGAGGAAGGTGACGCGGCTTATGCAGAATCTGTTTGTGCAACAGAGGAGTTGAAGTTTTATAAGGACAATGTTGACCCGGCAGATATGACGTCTTTGAAAAAGCCGACCACGGAGCATGAGCCGGCAATGAAATTTAAGTCAGCTGATGAGACTAAACTTGTTGACCTCGTTCCAGGTGACTCATCTCAGCAGTTTAGCATCAGTGCCAATCTGGATCCGAAATAGGAAGGCGCGCTCATCGAGTTCGTCCGTGAGAACAGGGAAATTTTTGCATGGAAACCTTTTGACATGCTAGGTGTACCTAGAGAACTCGCTGAGCACACTCTCAATATTGATCCGAAATTTAAGCCGGTCAGGCAATTCCTTCGGCGGTTTAATGAGGAGAGGCGGAAAGCCATTGGTGAGGAGGTGGCCGGCTCTTGGCGGCCGGGTTTATTGTTGAAGTTTTTCATCCAGAATGGTTAGCTAACCCGGTACTCGTGCTCAAGAAGAACGACACCTGGCGGATGTGTGTGGACTACACGGACTTAAACAAGGCTTGTCCGGCTGATCCTTTTGCTCTCCCCCGTATTGATCAAATCATTGATGCTACGGCGGGTTGTGAGCGCTTAAGTTTTTCGGATGCTTATTCTGGATACCATCAGATTAAAATGGCAGTTAAGGACCAGGAGAACACGGCGTTCATCACTTCCTTTGGAGCCTTCTGTTATGTGTCTATGCCTTTTGGACTCAAGAGTGCACAGGCGACTTATCAACGTTGTGTGCAGAATTGTCTTCATAACCAGATTGGGTGCAATGTTCATGCCTATGTGGATGATATCGTGGTTAAGTCCAGGGAGAAGGAGACCCTGGTAAATGATCTTAGAGAAACCTTTGATAATCTCCGGGTTTACAAGATGATGCTTAACCCGGCCAAGTGTGTTTTTGGTGTTCCCGCAGGCAAACTCTTGGGTTTTCTGGTTTCTCACAGGGGCATTGAAGCTAACCCGGAAAAGATCAAGGCAATCACCTCTCTCGCTAAGCCGGCGTGCATAAACGACGTCCAGCGTCTGGCGGGCCGCATTGCTTCTTTGAGCCGGTTTATAAGCCGTTTGGGTGAAAAGGCCATGCCACTCTACCAGCTGATGAAGAAAACAGATGACTTTGTCTGGAATGATGCTGCTAATGCTGCTTTTGAGGATTTGAAGAGACAGCTCGCTGAGCCCCCAGTTCTTGCTGCTCCGGTTGACAAGGAGCCCTTGTTTCTATATGTAGCCGCTAACACACGAGCCGTCAGTGTGGCTGTGGTGGTGGAGCGCAAGGAAGAGGGTAAGGAGTATCCGGTTCAGCGGCCGGTTTACTACGTCAGTGAAGTGCTCATTGACTCCAAACAACGGTATCCACATTGGCAGAAGCTTGTTTACGGGGTGTTCATGGCAAGCCGGAAGCTTAAGCATTATTTCCAGGGTCACCCTATCACTGTGGTTAGTTCTGCTCCTCTAGGGGATATCATCCAAAACAGAGAAGCCACAGGAAGAGTGGCTAAGTGGGCTATAGAGCTTGGGCCTCATGGTCTGAAATATGTGCCACGCACTGCTGTCAAATCTCAAGCATTGGTGGATTTCATCAACGATTGGACAGAGCTGCAGGTGCCTGAAGAGAAACCGGATAATACATACTGGACTATTCACTTCGACGGGTCTAGGCAATTGGAGGGCTCGGGGGCTGGAATTGTATTAACTTCCCCTCGAGGTGGCAAGTTTTGTTATGTGCTACGGTGATGTTTCCCTATACTAACAATGCGGCTGAGTACGAGGCCTTGCTCCATGGTCTTCGGATGGCTAAGGAGATGAGCTTGAGCCGGGTAAGGTGCTTTGGCGACTCAGATTTAGTGGCTCAACAAGTGTCGGGCAAGTGGGATTCCAAGGACCCTCTCATGGCGGCTTATCGCCGCGAAGTTGATGCCATTGCTGGACACTTTCAGGGTTACCAAGTAGAGCACATTGATCGCAGGAAGAATGAGGCGGCTGATGCATTAAGCCGGCTGGGCTCTCAGCGAAAGCCGGTGCCGCCTAATACCTTCTTGGACATCTTGCATAACCTTTCTGTTAAGTTGCCTACAGAGGGAGACTTGGTTGTCCCTGACCCGGAGGCATAGTTGGTGGCGGCTCTCCACATTACCCCAGACTGGACAATACCATACTTGGCTTACATGACCCGGGGAGAATTGCCTGAGGATGAAACTTTGGCCAGACAAATAACCCGGCGGTCTAAGTCAATGATAATTATCAATGCTGAGCTGCATCGTCGTAGTGTCACCGGAACTTTCCAGCGTTGTGTTTCCCCTGGGGAAGGTCAAGAAATTTTACGTGAGATTCACGAGGGGGATTGCGGCCATCATGCTGGCTCAAAATCCCTTGTGGCCAAGGCTTTTCGTCATGGTTTTTATTGGCTGACGGCTCATGCTGATGCGGAGGACTTGGTCAGTAAATGTGATGGTTGTCAAAGGTTCTCGCGACGGGCTCATGTGCCGACTCAGGAGCTGAGGATGATTCCAATTACTTGGCCGTTTGCGGTTTGGGGGCTTGATATGGTTGGGCCTTTTAAAAGATCCAAGGATAAGAAGACTCACTCTTGGTGGCGGTCGACAAGTTCACAAAGTGGGTTGAAGCAGAGCCAGTTAGTAAGTGTGACGCAGCCACAGCGGTTCGGTTCATGAAAAGGGTGATATTTCGCTTTGGTTTTCCACATAGCATTATAACTGACAATGGTACCAATCTATCTAAAGGCGCCATGGAGGAGTTTTGTCAACGAGAGCATATTCGACTTGATGTTTCATCTGTGGCTCACCCTCAATCCAATGGTCAAGCTGAGAGAGCTACTCAGGAGATCTTGAAGGGCATCAAGCCGCGGCTTTTGGTCCCTTTGCAACAGACGCCGGGTTGTTGGGTGGAGGAGTTACCCTCCGTGTTATGGAGCATCAATACTACTCCTAACAGGTCTACGGGTTACACGCCTTTTTTCATGGTTTATGGGGCGGAAGCGGTCCTCCCTAGCGACATCTGTCATGACTCGCCTCGAGTGGCGGCTTATATTGAGGCGGATAATGAGCGGGCGCGCCAAGATGCTCTTGACTTATTGGATGAATAGCGTGATCTGGCAGCAGCTCATTCGGCGATTTACCAACAAGACTTGCGCCGTTATCACAGCCGCCGGGTTAAGTCCAGGGTCTTCCAGGAAGGTGATCTGGTGCTCCGGCTCATCCAAGATCAAACAGACGCACACAAGTTATCCCCGCCTTGGGAAGGGCCCTTTGTGGTCAGCAAGAACTTGCACAACGGGTCATACTACCTTATCGATGTTCGGGAGCATAAAGATTCACGTAAGTCGGAGGAAGAGACCCGTCGGCCGTGGAACATAGCTTAGCTTCGGCCTTATTACACTTGAGCCACCGGCTCTCATAATGTACATATTTCTATAGTCATGTATATATTATGATAAACAATAAAGCAGGACCTCTGTCCTTTTCTCCTCCAAAGGTAAATGTGTTATTTTCATTACAACATTACATGGTCACTTGGAGGTGGGTCCGGCTTACAATCGTATCTGAATCTGGCCGTTACCAATATGATCACCTGGGGGCTTCCTGTTCAAACATAGGTCGTATTCGAACCAAAGAGAACATAGCTGTCGATACCCACTTGATTGGCAAATCGCCGAGCTCATTGGGGAGTTTTTCTTGATCATATTTGAATCATAGCTCATACCCCTTTGGGAACCGACGTGGATCGTATTCGAATCAGTGTCGTTAAACAATTCTCAAGGTCATTTGGGGGCTTCCTGTTCACACATAGGTCGTATTCGAACCAAAGAGAACATAGCTGTCGGTACCCTCTTGATCGGCAACGCCAACGCCACTAGGGGCTATATGATCGCATTCGAATCTTAGCTTAACCCCTTTGGGATGGTTCTCTGGTCGTATTCGAATAAGAAGCCCTTAAGTTTTGATCTTTTGGTTTGCAACAAGTGGTTTTGATCATATCAACAGTGTGCAAGGGCGGTTCTTGCTCCGCCGGCTTAACTTTGATTAACAATGTTGATAGCACACAATAAGCATTATCGATGCTGGTGAACCGGAGTTGAGTTCTCAACCTCATTATTTGGGTTACATAAACCGGAAGTATGCTTGATGGCTGGTAAGTATGCTATTATGGTTACATCGAGGATATAATTGAGGGCCAGTCTTTGGTGACTTGGGTTCATATTCCGGGTTATATATAGAGTATATGATTCCCAGTGCGGTAAGCCGCCCAGAGACTTGTGATTTGTTTTCTATGCAGGACGATTAAAGATAGCTCTTTAACTTAAGGAGAGTAGATGGTCGAACATAACCCGGAGGAATATAAAGAAGCAGCTTCAATGGAGTTAAGCATTCAACATGTGCACGATGGCACGAAAAAATTAGGTGTTTGTCCTACTCTATTACAAGACTCCCCGAGTCCAAAAGGTGAGGCATTGTTTTAAAGTGTAACCATGAGCCGCCTAAAAAATCAAGGTGCTTGTTGGGTCGAAGCTTCCGGCTCATCCCTCTCCGCTCCTCCGGCTGTTCCCATGACCTGGAAGGTTGATGATTTCCAGTCAATGCCTCTCAAAGCTTCAAATTGAGCCTCATCATCAATTAACCCGGCCAGGTCAACTTCTGGGGCGAAGGTGTGCTTACGAGTCGGCGGGATCAGGTTGACTGCTTCATAGCGTGGAGTTGGGATCCTCTGATTCTCCGCGTCATAGCCCGGCTGATACTTGGTAAGATCTGTGTCATTCCCAATCATGGTAGCCACTGGGCGCACGCTTTTCACACAGGCGGCAAAGTCTTTCTGGTCGAAGGGGGTCCTGTCTTCCTTCAGGCTGGGCTATCCAAGAGCGATGTCGGCCGGGTCTAGCTCCGGGAGAAAAGCCTTGGCCCGGCTCAGAGCAGCTATAGCTCCGGCTCTTGCAGAGGCCCGTCTTAGCTCTTGGAAGCGCTGAGGAAGAACGGCAAGCTGCCTGAGTACGTCCGCCAGGTGAGTCGGAACCTCATTGGACAGAGCCACAACAGCTAAAGCACGCTGTGACCCGGTGTAGAGTTGCTCCACCAAGGTGTAAACAGCCTTCAGTTTGCTCAGAACATTCTGATTAAGGTTGGAGCTTCTGGGACCTGTATAACAAAGTCAGGTGAGCTGATGGCAATGGTGGGGCTTATAAGACATAAAGAATGTAAATTTGTTCAAAGCTTGCAGAATGACTTACCGAAGATTGCGGAGACCATCTGTGACACATGGCGTTTTAAGCCGGAGAGTTCTGCGGTTCTCTCAGTCAGAGCAGCCTCCGCTTGTTCGGCCCGGCTAACAAGGCCGTTTTCTCCTCGGCCCAAGTCTTTCTTTCTGTTTCAAATTCATTCTTCAGTTTTTCTTGTGCAGCAACACTGAACTCAAATTTGGCATTGGCCTTCCGGGTATCAGTTTCCTGAGTCTTCAGGCGGTTCTTCAGCTCAGAGATTTCAGATTCAAATTTCTTGCAGACAGCCTGTACAAATTCCGGGTTACAGTTTGAGTAATTATCATGCAACATTAAAGTCCCAAGCACTTTGCAAGCAAAGACACTTGGCACTTGGGGGCTAATGTATGCTGAAAGATTCTATTTATAATTGCCGGTTCATGAAGGTAAGCCGGACGTTAAGTCTATAACGTATTCTATCATAAGTAATAGACTTGGGGGCTAGCATGGTAAGGATGACTATGGAGTAAGCAAGAGAGTTGTACCTCAGATTTTTGCTGTATCTGCTTTACCATGTCAATCTCCAGGTCCCGGCTATTGTGCACTTGACCAATGTAACCAGAAACAATGTCTCCAATGCTCAAGTTAGCATAGTCAATGATCTCCAGTCTGGCCCTGCGGTGCTCCAGCAGTTCTTCTTTGGCAGAGCATCTGGCCAGCACGGTGGGTCTTCCCGGCTCAACATATTCGGTCTGGGTAATCACCACATCCGGGTCATCGGCCGGTTGAGCTGAGCTGGGAATCTTCGGGTTGTCAGAACCCGCCATGGTTTGTTCTTCAGTTGAAGCGGCGGTTTCCGGAGCTGGTGCAGATGGCGGCTCAGAGGCAGAGGCATTGGGTTCAGTTAAGTCCGGCTCTTCGACCGGTTTATTTTTCTTTGCCCTCTTGCTGAGCTTGGCTTGGGCACTGAAAGTCAAAAGGTCAGTACAAAAAACATAAATAAGATAAGCACAAAATGAGATGATTATCATTACCCGGGTGCGGTCTTGAAAGCCGGCAGGTTAGATTGCATGGAGTCACCGGAGGAAGGTGAAGTTTCCTGATAGTTTGAATCAGACGAATTGAGTGGTTGACGAGTGACGCCCGCTAAAGGATGAAAAGGGTATAAGTTGGAGATAACCTCAGTCCGGCGCAGCCTTGATGCTTCAGGTAAGCCGGAGGAGAGGTCTACATCCTTGTTGGTCCGGGTGTGTCTCCGGCTCTCATGAATTTGTCGCTTCAAAAGAAATTGAGGATCTTGATAAGCTAAAGGATGTGAAAATCTTACTTTCCGGGTTACTCTTCGGACTTTCAGCCTTGGCAAGGGCTCCGGGTCGGAGGAAAGTATAGTTACCTCTTCAATCACCGGGTTACTCGCTCCGGTATCATCATGCTGATAATCAGTGTCAAGAAGGTGGTTAAAAACAGACGAAAAACAAAAGAAGAGCCTGAAGAATCAAGGGCTACCTCTGACTCGGAGCTATCATCCAACTGAAGCAGCTCTGAGGCGCTAGGCTTACTCCCCTTTTTGCGGGGAGCGGCTCTCCCAGCGGCTTTTTTAGCCTTCCTGGCTTTTTTAGCAGCCTCATGGTCATACTTGACCTTCCAGAACTTGTCATTGGCCTGAAAAAAATGCAACGAACGTTTGCTTGAAGTTAAAACGAAAATTGTTAAAATGGAAAGTAAAGTGCTCAGATCGGTAGCTTACCGTCGGAGCCGGGTTAGCTTGGCAGAAGGGGCTTAGGCCGGTCCTCCCGCAGTCTGCTAAGCTCTCGTTCAAGAGGGACTTGGTCATGTCGTCAACGACGTCCTCAGGTAGGTCGCTGGGGCTGTGCCGCAGAGGATCATCCTTCCGGCCCGTGTAATCACACATTAAGCCGGGGCGGCGGCTCAAGGGAATCACCCGCCAAGCAATCCAGACCCGGACCAGATCAACGCCGTTAAGGCCATTTCCCAGAAGAGCCTTAATCTTGTTGATGGTGGGGATCAGTGGTTGACGCTCAGCTTGAGGTAGTTTGTCTGGCAGGGGGATCAGTGGTTGACGCTCCAGACGCAGGGCACGAAAGCCGGGCAGAGGGTTCTCATCAGCCGGAGAAGTATCTTGGCAGTAGAACCATGTCTGGTTCCAGTCCTTTGGGTGGCTTGGCGGGTCAGCATAAGGAAAGAGGCAATCTCTCCGTCGTTGAATGGAGATTCAACCAAGTTCCAAGCTAGGCCCATTGGCGCATTCATTCTGGCGGTTCAAGTAAAATAACTCCCTAAAGAGTAGCAGGCTGGGTTCCTCTCCAAGGTATACCTCACAAAACACTTGAAAGTTACAAATGTTCGACACGGAATTGGGTCCAATGTCTTGAGGTCGCAGATCAAAAAAGTTCAGAACATCTCTGAAGAATTTTGAGCCGGGAGGAGCAAAGCCCCGGCTCATGTGATCAGCAAATATCACAACCTCTCCGTCTCTTGGTTGAGGTCTTTCTTCGGACGGGTCAGGGGCACGATAGGACATGACCTCCTTTTTAGACAGGTAACCCGTCTTCACGAAATCATCTAAGGTATCATCAGTAACATTGGATCTCATCCAGTTGCACGTAATGGGTGCCTTGGGAGCCTTGGGCGGCGTTGTGAAAGATGAAAGCCTATGACAAAAGGAAATGTCCGGTTCAAATATAAGCCGGAGGAAGATTACAGTTCAGTATTCAAGATGGCGGCTTATGAAGGGGCCTAATGATATATGGCTAATTGTGTCGGGTTATCTAAGCCGCTGTGGGCATCATGAGTAATTCAAGTTGTTTAAAACTCTATCATAAATGAGCCGGAAATTTCACAGCGCATGGCCTCTTTTAAGCCGGAGATATGAGCCGCCATAGCTAACAGATGCAATTTTTGACTAAGTATGGCACAAACAAGTTTCACAAATCGCAGTAATTATTTTGGATCAAACGATCGTCTAGAAAGGAAAATTTTCTAGACCTAGAAAGCAAATACAGAGAAGTTCATAAGCTCAGAACGAGGTCTTTTTGCGCCAAAGGGGATCTACTAGCATAAAAATGAGTGACAAACTGCTACCGCAGGGAGTCTATACCGTTTTTAGATCAAAGGGAACCTCGATGGCGGAAATGTGAAGAACTTGAGATGAACAGCGAAGAACTGGGGAAGAACGACAGAACCCTAATGCGGATCTACTGTAGGGAGGTGCAAGGACTTACCGGCGCTAATGAGATGCGGAGGTCGCCGCCGTTTCTCTGGACCAGTTCAGGGTGATGCAGCGGCCAAGGTTGAGGAAGACAAGGGGCGCGGCGGCGGCGGCGGAGCTCGAGCTCTCGGGCGTCAGAGGAGGAAGACGATGGAAGAGAGGAGTGAATGAAGGCTTATGGGCCGGGCCTATTTATAAGGGTGACTGATAAGTGGGCGCGAGAAACGAGGAGGCCAAGACGTGATTATCTCGCTACAGAAGCGCCTCGATTTCCGGGATGGTCATTAAAGATAAGATCCGTTGGGATATGACAGAATAAAAAATGAATTTAATGGAAGATGACGTCACGGCGGGTTACCAAGAATCCAGAAGATGACGTCACGGTGGGTTATAACTTTCGCACAAGGAGAAGCCGGAAGATTTTCTTTCAAAGGGATGGAAGATTGACATGAACCGGTTCAAATCAATATGGGGCCTAATGTTGAGGATACAACCATTAGAGTCACCCGCCCAGGAGGGGCCGGGTTACGTCATAATGATCATCACGTGAAGCCCAATACCAAGCTTGAGGATGGCGGATCAATAATGGGCTTAAGACCCGGAGGCGGCTTAAGGCCCGTAGTGATAACCCGCCGTTATGGCAAGTCTTGTAATGTAAGGCAAGAGTAGTTAAGAGTCCGAGCCGGATACTGTTATAAGCCGGCCGGGACTCTGAGAGCCGCGGGGCGTCAACCTCTCTATATAAAGGGACGACCCGGCGGCGGTTCAGGAAGGGAGACAACAGATCGAGAGCCAGGCATAGCGATTAAGCTCCCTGGTCATCGAAACCCCAAGTAATACCACCTCAACTAGACGTAGGCTTTTACCTTCACCGTAAGGGGCCGAACCAGTATAACCCTCGTGTTCCTTGTCCCGTTTAACCCCTTTAAGCTTCCTAGCGGCGATGGCTCCATGACTAAGTCCTTGCACGAGGACATCTGCCGTGACAATTCCACGACAGAAGCTGTTGTTGTAGGAGAACTCGGCATATGGGAGGCAATCTTCCCACTTCATACCGAAAGAGATGACACAAGCCCTGAGCATGTCTTCAAGGATTTGATTGACTCGCTCGACTTGGCCACTAGTTTGAGGATGGAAAGGTGTGCTGAAGCGAATGTTGGTGCCCATGGCCTTCTGGAAGGAGTCCCAGAACTTAGAAGTGAAGATGCTTCCACGATCTGAAGAAATCAATTGTGGAACACCGTGGAAGGAGACAATCCTGGAGGTGTATAGCTCTACCAACTGAGCTGTTGTGATAGATTCTTTGATTGGAAGGAAATGAGCCACTTTTGTAAGCTTGTCGTTGACAACGAAGATAGCATCATTTCCGCGCTTGGACTTGGGAAATCCAGTCACGAAGTCCATTTCGATATGATCAAACTTCCATTCTGGAATAGCAAGATGTTGGAGGAGACCAGCTGGTCGTTGGTGTTCTGCTTTCACCCTTCGACATACATCACATTCGTTCACGAATTGAGCGATTTCTCGCTTCATTCGAGTCCACCAATACGACTCCTTGAGGTCATGGTACATCTTCGTACTTCCAGGATGAATGGAAAGAAGAGAATTGTGCACTTCATTCATTATGACCTTCCTTAGATCACCTTTGGGAACCACAATCCGGTCCTCGAAGAATAAAGTGTCTCTGTCATCAATGTGATAGCACTTGTATTTGGAAAGACCCTTGTCAATACCACGTTTCACCTTCTTCACCATGGTATCCAGGAGTTGTGCCTCACGAATTTGATCTTCCAAAGTAGGAGAGACTAGGAGGTTGGCAAGAAAGCCTTGAGGAACAACTTGGAGATTCAGTTTGCGGAAAGCTTCGCAAAGGTCCGGTTGGAAGGGCTTGAGGATTAAGCTGCTACAATAAGCCTTCCTGCTCAAAGCATCTGCAATGACGCTGGCCTTGCCTGGAGTATATTCAATAATCGGATTGTACTCTTGAATCATTTCGACCCATCGAGTTTGCATGAGGTTGAGGTTGGGCTGAGTGAGGACATACTTGTGACTCTTGTGATCGGTGAATATGTCCACTTTCCTTCCCAACAAGAGATGTCTCCATGTTATTAATGCATGGACAACTGCCGCCAACTCAAGATCGTGAGTGGGGTACTTCCTTTCGTTGGGCTTCAACTGACGAGAGGTATAGGCCACAACTTTCTTCTCTTGCATTAACACAGCACCGAGACCTTGAAGAGAAGCATCACAGAAAACTTCGAATGGCTTGGATTCATCAGGAGGAGTTAAGACATGAGCTGTGACTAGTTTCTCTTTGAGAGTGTTGAAAGCAACATCACACTCAGGAGTCCAGACATACTTCACATGCTTCTGGAGGAGGTTGGAAAGAGGCTTTGCAATCTTAGAGAAATTCTCAATGAATCTTCGGCAATAGCTTGCAAGCCCAAGAAAACTGCGAAGCTGCTTGACATTCTGAGGAGGTTCCCAATTCACAACTGCAGACACCTTCTCGGGATTAACAGCGATGCCCTTAGCAGAGATGATATGACCAAGGTAAAGAACTTAATCAAGCCAAAACTCACATTTGGAAAACTTCGCATAGAATTGATACTCTCTGAGCTTGTCGAGCACCAATCGCAAATGTTTGGCATGATCGTTCTTATTCTTGGAGAAGACCAAGATATCATCGAGATACACCAGCACGAATTCATTGGTGTAGGGGTTGAAGATGAAGTTCATCATTCGAGAGAATGTTGGAGGAGCATTGACAAGGCCGAAAGACATGACAGTATATTCATAAGAACCAAAGCTTGTTCTGAATGCTGTCTTGGGAATATCTTCTTCACGAATGCGAATCTGATGATAACCCATACGAAGGTCAAGCTTGGAGAATACTATAGCACCTTTGAGTTGCTCGAATAGCTCATTGATGCTGGGAAGTGGATACTTGTTCTTGATTGTCTTCTTGTTCAATGGACTGTAGTCGACACAAAGTCGGTCCGTGCCATCCTTCTTCTTGACAAAAAGAACACCACAACCCCACGGAGATGAACTCAGTCTGATCAGACCCAGACGCTCTTGTTCATCGAGCTGTTTCTTCAATTATTTAAGCTCCTTGGGTCCAAGCTTATATGGACGCTTGCAAACGGGTTCCGGGCCAGGCTCAAGATCGATAATGAACTCGACGGGCCGGTGAGGAGGCATACCCGGAAGCTCTTCTGGAAAGACATCTTGGTACTCACAAACGACTGGAATCTGAGAGATTGTGTCTAGTTCGCCCTTCTCATTGAGAGAGAATAACCGAATGGTCTCATCACGAGTGGCATAGATGATCACATCCTCAAAAGAGTGTGTCAATTGAATTTCCCTGGCAGCACAATCAAGTTGAGCCTTGTGCTTAGAAAGCCAGTCCATTCTGAAAATTAGATCAATATCCGAGTCACCAAGGACAATTGGAGAAGATAGAAATTTATAGTTGCCCATCTTGATAGAGACATCCCGAACCAAGGAGCTTGCGTTCATGAATTTGCCCGGAGAGACAACTGATAACGGTCTAGGCAAATCTTGAAAAACCAACTCATGTTTAGATGCAAAAGGTCTTGAGATGAAACTAAGCGATGCACCAGTATCAAATAAAACTTTTGCAGGAATATCATTAACTGAGAGATTACCCATTATCACATCAGTAGATTCCTCCGCTTGAGCTGCATTCATCATGTTCACCTTTGCAGACTTGGGATTATGCTTGACCACTACATTGCTGGAAGATCTCACAGGAGGAGGAGGCGGAAGGCGCCTTTGGTTGAAGCACTTGTTAGCATAGTGACCTTTCTGCTGACATTTGTTGCAAGTCACCTTTGAGAGCGGACGATGATAAGGAGCATTAGACCTTGGAGCTTGATTCTGAGACTTGTTCTGATAGCCAGGGTTGGGTGGGTGGGAAGATCCATGGCCACCTTTGTTCTTCTGCTGGAAATGCTGACGAAACGGAGGAGGAGGAGGCAACCAGAACTTCTGATGCTTAGCAGCCACTAGTGAGGAAGAAGAAGACTGAACTGCATCCCTGACTCTCTTCTTAGAAGCCTCACACTTGAGCTGAGCAGCTTCTTGCTTCAGTGCCATGTTGTAGAATTCATCATACTTGGTCGGCTCAAAAAGCACGAGAGCTAATTGCAGATCTTCTCTAAGACCACCTATGAATTGATAAATCATGCTCTTTTCATCAGGGACGTCTTGCTTAGCGAAGTGAGTGAGTTCCAAAAACTGGGTATTGTATTGATACACGGACATGCTGCCTTGCTTGATATTGCGGAACTCCTCACGCTTGCTCTCAACAACACTTTGTGGAATGTGGTGAGCTTTGAAGTCTCGGCGGAAATCATCCCAGGTAATCACACGACCTCCTCTGGAATCTTTGTATTGTTGATACCACTCGGCAGCTTGATCCTTGAGTTGAAAAGAAGCAAACTTGACAATGCCCTCAAGCCTGACATTGCTACATTCAAAATGCTTGTTGATGTCCATGAGCCAATCATCGGTGTCTGTGGCCTCGACATAGTAGCTGAAAGACTTCGGCTGATTTGCAATGAACTGGTTGAGGGTAGCGAAGTGAGGCTGATTGTTGCCTTGGCCTTGATTTCCTTGGTTGCCTTGCCCTTGGGTGCGCTCTTGCAAGAGTTGCAAAATCATCTGGGCATTGGCGTTGGTGGCTGCCATGATAGCTTGCCATGCCTCCGGAGGCGGAGGTGGTGGCGGAGGGTTCGCCTGACTCCCATCATTGCGTTCTAGATTCTGACGCGTTGGCGGAGCCATCCTGAAGAGGGTGACATCCGTTAGCATCTTGATAGACAGATACACAAGTTGAATCAACGGATAGAAATTGCAACATATAGTCTTCACAATAAACATTCGAACGAGGATGAACGAATGAATTCCATAGTAAATCATCACACTTCCATAAGTTGAGAAGCCACTTAGAAAAAGGTATGGAATCAACATTTGACTTCGAAGCAACTCGAATACCACAAGTCAAAACAAAACAAATGATTGGCTTGCAGAATAAGCCGGAACAAACATATGATAGAGATTTCGTCCGAAGTTTTCGTGGTGGGGCCCACACGGGCTCGATCGTATAGCACCATCATGTACAAGGTAGTGCACATGACATACGAAGCGTCCCCGAGTCAGCATAGCCAAGGACTCTTTAAGACACTACAAGACCACTGTAAAACCGACCGTGGATAGGCGGACCACTAGACGTCGAACCCCAATCTCATATCATGCATCAGTCGGAAAGATATCCTAGGAGCTACTTGAATTCCCACTTATAAACTCCCGAAACTTTCTGGTTATGCAATCAGGTGTTGGGGACGCAATATATCTCACCCAAACTAACAATACCTAGATCCAGCTGTATCCATCCTTCAACACATAACCAAGAAACCTTCGGAAATCATTTACCTCAACCTTCGAAAAGCATCCGTTATACGAGTTATGGCAATACTCCCGAACTCCCGCCCCAGTACTGGGTGGCGTCGAGGTGATCTCACCAACAACTGCATAAAAGAGATTTTCGATGTCGGCGAAACTCAGGTATTCCAGAACTGCAACGATAAAATTGCGACGACAACACCTTAGAGCTCAACTCCTCGGGACACTGCCACAACCACTAAATGTCAGGAGGCACCAAGAACAATGTTCTCGTCACAAAACCATCGGAACGATTCCAAGATACCCGCGTGATCCTAAATTTTTTTAGTGAAATTTGAGGAGAGGAAAGTCAAAACTTCTACGTCAGGGGGCCTCACCAGAGCGACGAAGGGACTGAGGAGTAAAAATAATCCTACTCTCCGATATATATAATCCTAAGACTCAAAACATTTTTTCTAGACTCAACAACGTCAGCGATTCGATCAAGCAGGGGGCTCCTAAGTCGGGGATGGCTCTGATAACAACTTGTAACACCCACGATGCGGCTATATCTCCCACGTGTCGAGGCACGACTTGGAGGCATAACCGCATGGTGGTTTTGTCGCAAGAAGGGTCATCTTCACACAATCCCATGTAATGAACAATAATGGGATAAAGAGTTGGCTTACAGTCGCAACTTGACACAATACATAAATTAAACATACATCATTCAGAGTACAATCAAGGTCCGACTATGAAACCAAAATGAAAGAAGACAACCCCAAATGCTAGATCCCCGATCGTCCCAACTGGGCTCCACTACTGATCATCAGGAAACGAAACATACTAACGACCAAGTTCCTCGTCGAACTCCCACTTGAGCTCAGTTGCGTCACCTGCACTGGTATCGTCGGCACCTGCAACTGTTTTGGTAGAATCTGTGAGTCACGAGGACTCAACAATCTCACAACCGCGAGATCAAGACTATTTAAGCTTATAGGAAGGATGGGGTAATGAGGTGAGCTGCAGCAAGCACTAAGCATATATGGTGGCTAACATACACAAATAAGGGCGAGAAGAGGAGCAACGCAACGGTCGCGAAGCTAGAAGTGATCAAGAAGTGATCCTGAAACTGCTTACGTTCATACATAACCCAAACCGTGTTCACTTCCCGAGCTCCGCCGAAAAGAGACCATCACGGCTACAAAGGCGGTTGATGTATTTTAATTAAGTCAAGTGTCAAGTTCTCTATAACCGGACATTAAAAAATTCCCATCTACCACATAACCGCGGGCACGGCTTTCGAAAGATAATACCCTGCAGGGTGTCCCAACTTAGCCCATCACGAGCTCTCACGGTCAACAAAGGATATTCCTTCTCCCGGGAAGACCCGATCAATCTCGGAATCCCGGTCTACAAGACATTTCGACAATGGTAAAACAAGACCAGCAAGACCACCCGTTGTGCCGACAAATCCCGATAGGAGCTGCACATATCTCGTTCTCAGGGCACACCGGATGAGCCAGACGTCGGGTTAGCATAGACCCTGGTTGCCCAGGGGGCGCCGGACATCGCTCGGTTTGGACCAGCACTCGAAGGAGCACTGGCCCGGGGGTTTAAATAAAGATGACCCTCGGGCTCGCGAAAACCCAAGGGAAAAGGCTTAGGTAGGCAAATGTAAAACCAAGGTTGGGCCTTGCTGGAGGAGTTTTATTCAAGGCGAACTATCAAGGGGGTCCCATAAATCACCCAACTGCGTAAGGAACGCAAAATCAAGGAACATAACACCGGTATGACGGAAACTAGGGTGGCAAGAGTGGAACAAAACACCAAGCATAAGGCCGAGCCTTCCACCCTTTACCAAATATATAGATGCATTAATTAAATAAGAGATATTGTGATAAGCCAAAATATCCATGTTCCAACATGGAACCAACTTCAACTTCACCTGCAACTAGCAATGCTATAAGAAGGGCTGAGCAAAAGCGGTAACTTAGCCAAACAACGGTTTGCTAGGAAAGGATGGTTAGAGGCTTGACATGGCAACATGGGAGGCATGATATAGCAAGTGGTAGGTAGCGCAGCATACCAATAGAGCGAACAACTACCAAGCAGAGATAGAAGTGATTTCGAGGGTATGGTCATCTTGCCTGCAAGGTTCTCATAGTTGTCGAAAGCTTGATGTCACGACCGGTTTTTCAATAAAATATTTATTGAGAGACCAATCCCTTTTACGGACCAGTAAAGAAGAATTCCTTCTCACTGGTAGACAATATCTTGGTCACAGAAGAAAAATACCAGGAGTACTGAATATAATACAAGGTTGAGCGGAGACTGCTCAACAATTTATTACATGCACGCCGATTAAACATAACGGCGGATAGGGTGGCATAACTACTAACTTACGATAACAACGGTGGTGGAAAAAATATCACAGCGGAGTGGGTGATATGACTCCTGAAAACTACAGCTCTTCGAGCATCGGAGTGAAGCTCGAGGAGATTTATTGCGGGTGGTGGAAGCGTATACGATACAAGTGACCAATATCCAGGATCGCACGGGACTGACTGGGATTCCTCTAGGCATCAGACTCACTATCAAACTCTTCATCCATGAGATCGCCTTCGTCAACATCTGGCCAAATCAACAAGCCAGGTGAGTACTATGAAAGTACTCGCAAGACAGTTCGGACAAAAGATATAACAAATGTAAACATGAAGCGTATGAACAGATTGACAAGTGCACTCAGACATAGAGATAATACTGTACGGAAAATAAAAGAGAAGTCCGGCGGTAGTCCTCCCGAAATCCCAAAATAACATACTGGGTGCCAAACGAGGGTCTGAATGACTCCTCGGGAGGAAAAAGCAAGAATAACAATGCCGCAGTCGGGCGTCAAGGCCACACCACATAAAGGGCTTATGATGAAAATAAAGGACAAACATGCCACAGTCGGACGTCTGAGCGACATCACATAAAGGGCTTATATTGAAAATAGAAGACAGACATGCCACAGTCGGACGTCTGAGCGACATCACATAAAGGGCTTATATTGAAAA
>NC_057814.1:310320226-310330230 GCF_018294505.1 Triticum aestivum | reverse complement strand
AATCCCAAAATAACATACTGGGTGCCAAACGAGGGTCTGAATGACTCCTCGGGAGGAAAAAGCAAGAATAACAATGCCGCAGTCGGGCGTCAAGGCCACACCACATAAAGGGCTTATGATGAAAATAAAGGACAAACATGCCACAGTCGGACGTCTGAGCGACATCACATAAAGGGCTTATATTGAAAATAAAAGACAAACATGCCACAGTCGGACGTCTGAGCGACATCACATAAAGGGCTTATATTGAAAATAAAAGACAAACATGCCACAGTCGGACGTCTGAGCGACATCACATAAAGGGCTTATAATCATAACTTAGTAGCTCATGAATTTCAAATCATATCAAGAGAATAATCAGGCATGAGATAAACAACAGGGTTAGTCCATCCATAGGAATAACGTTCAGCCAAGTTTACTACTCACGCTCGCTGACAGGAAAGAAAAATATACCACGAGGTTAAGACATAGACATGGATATGCTGATCACGTTACTTGACCATGGATACGATGACTCGGAAGGATTTGACTCTGCAGAGTTTGTACTTTAACCACAGCCAACGGATTTCAGTAGTCACGGGGACTAGTTCCGTTTACGGTGTTTTGGAAGAAACACGTCTAACCAGTACACACCCATTCAACATTCCGAAGCCAGGAATCACCCTCGGCAACGTTCAAGAAAAACCTTGAGACGGGGAGGCTACAACCTCGCGTAGCATCGGATCAAATTTCTATACGCGCGCTCTAAGGGGTGCCCCCCTCTCGGTCCCAACCGAAAACACCCATGCCCCCTGACCGGATGACTGGCTTTAATCCAGGGCCATGGAACCATCATCCCGGCCCCTCTGTTTGGTGTGTACACGGAAAGAGGTTACCAACTTACTAAACCGTATTCTGGCAGAAAACATGTGGTAGCACGGAAGGGGGAAGAACGATAATGTGACTCCGTTCACGTTAACGTCGGAATTAATCGGATGACATAAGGCTGGCATGCTACAACAGTACCACCTTACTACCCTTCATGTCACCACATGACTAGGCCATCTCTCATCAGAGATCACAATAACTTTGGAACACACGGGTAGTTGCCTCACATGCAACGAGATACTCACCGATACTCATATGCCATGCACAACCCTTCACGCAAACATGCAAAACACCTACCATATCAAAGGTTCAAACATGCTTGCCTGGTTCGGAGAAGTCGGAGTCTAGCTCGGCGAAGTTTGCGGCTCCGTCACCTCTCCCGGAACCTACGGTATATCGGAAATGTATACTAGCGTGAAAACCAAAGTGTGCATAAAATTTGTTCCAATTTTTTTTCAAATAAATCCCATAAAAACCTAGAAAAAATTATAAGACTTTCAGAAAAAGAATCACTCAAAAATCACTTTTCATTAAAAAGTTATAAGGGTTTCTGTCCAGGGACTCATTTGTAATGAAACAGAAAAGTTCCAGGGGCTTAACTGAGAAAACAGAAAACGGTTCGAATAGAAACGCGCCAGCCCATAGAGAAAACGTACTCTGCCCGAAGGCGCCAACAGAAAACGCTTTGGGGGTCAAAGAAGAGAGGCTGACGTGAGGGGTCCACATGTCAGGTTTGAAAAACCTCGCCGGCGCCCGAAGGCTGCGGTGGTCGCCGGCGTCGAACCACAGCAAGTCAGGGAGATCGGAGTGTACCAACAGTATCAGCGTGTCCTTCCGTGTCGGTAGGTGGTGGACTTGGGCGTCGGAGAGCACCACGTCGACGGCGACACTTTCTCCAGCGGACGGCGGCTCGGGCGATGGTGGGGAACTCCGGTGGTGTGCTGGAAACTTCGAATTGAAGCGCGGGTCAGAAGGAGGGATGCACTAGAGAGTTACTGGAAGGAGATGGGAGGCAGAGGTGCACGCATGGGAGCGAATCGAGCTGGATCCCTTGGCGGGTTGCGGCGGCCGGAGTTGAGGAAGGAGACTCCCTCGGGGCTCTTCCAGTGGCTAGGCGGGGTCTTGGTGGAGTGCAAAGGTGGTGTGGGTACTAGCTGGAGCTCGGGGCCTCTATTTATAGGCGGCTCGAGGGGGTGGCCGTGAACGGAGAATCTCCGGCGAGCGATTACGGCGAGGCAGTGGCTTGGCAGGGGGTTTAGGTGGCCAGGCAGCACCAGTGAGCGTTACTGGTCCCATTCCACTGGTAAACTTGGTCGGGCATGGCGTAATGGCGTCGGTCTTCGTCGGGGTCGCCGTACTGGCACGGCGGCGGCAGAGAGCGCGCTCCGCGCCTAGCGGTTCACGACGAGGGTGGCAGCGCGCACGGGGGAGTGGAAGACCACGCGGCGGCCTCCGGTGGCTTGGGCGGCGCTGGTCAGCGCCGTCTACGCTGTGCTTCTTCCTGGCGGCCGCAAAGCCGCCGCTGGCGTCGGTCACGGGGTGGCGCACCTAATCCTGCTCGTCGCTGACGCACGCAAGCATCCAGGCGCTCGTGTGGTGCAGAGGACAAGGGGGAGGGGACAGGAAACACGGCGACGCCGGGGCACTGGTGAGATTGACAACGGACACTGAAGAAACGACAGTGGTTCAGACACTGTTAACTGAATTTGACTGAACATGACATTGACAGTGCTCTGAAGGTGTTCGATGAAATGATTTGGTGTGAAGAAAATTTTTCCTGGAGCTGGGACTTGGTGAGGTGACCTCTCAATGCACCCAGAGGCTGCCTGATTTTTCTCAGAATTTTTGGAGAGGGATTTGAATGAATTTCATCAAATTTGGCAAATCTGGTCCAAACTTGCAGCAAGTATAGTTTGAAAAATTTGAACTAGAGACCAGTGGATCTTCATGGATCTTGGTTGAGGGTTCAAAGGACTAGGAAGGAAAATTGGGTTGGGGGCAAAAATCAAAACAGAAAGGGTAGCTCCTTTGTAAATCTCCAAGAGCTAGAATAGAAGGCAGAAATTGTTTTTGATAAGAAATAAATGGAAATAAATATATGGAGAGGTTCAACTTGCTGGATTTGAGGTACATCATGATCCAAAGGTGGGGAAAGGTTTGTGGAAGAGGATTTGCACATAGGTCATGGCAAGAGAGATTTGTTGAAAGTGGAAAAGATCATTCCAAAAGCTATAGGGCTTTTCAAAGGAATTGTCAAAAGACATTTTTCCAAGAGAGAAGTATTTTGGTTTGAGTCCAAATAAAAAGGGGCAAACCTCCAAGACCAAAATCAAGTCTTGGGTGAATCCAAAAGAAACGCTTGCCATAAAGGAAAGTTTTTGAGAGGGAGAGTCCTTTAGAAGAAAATTTAAATACCCTCCTCAAATAAAAGTTTTGAAAAAAAAATCCAATTAAAATTTTTGGGTGTCACAACACCTACCCCCTTAGGAAAAATCTCGTCCTCGAGATTTCTGCTGATCCTCAAATAGATATGGGTACTCTGCCTGAAGAAAATCTTCCCTTTCCCATGTAGCTTCATCCTCGGTGTGGTTGCTCCACTGAATTTTGAAAAATTTAGTTGTTTTCTGTCTGGTCCTCCGTTCAGATTCTTCCAATATCTTTACTGGTCGTTCTCTGTAGGTGAGATCTGATTGCACATCAATGCTCTCATGGGATACATGCTTCTCCGGGTTACTTATACATTTCCTCAATTGTGAGACGTGGAATACGTCATGGACGTCTGACAGCTCCTTGGGTAGTTCTAGTTGGTAGGCTACGGTGCCTCTCCGTGCAACTATACAGAATGGTCCAATAAATCTTGGGGCTAGTTTCCCCTTAATTTTGAACCGTTGCAGGCCCCTCATAGGAGACACTCGTAGGTATACGGAATCACCGGGTTCAAAACTGACCTCACGATGTTTTTGATCGTAATAGCTCTTTTGTCGGCTTTGCGCTGTCTTGAGTCTGTCCCTGATCTGCTTACTTTCTCCTCGGCCTCTTTAAGCATGTCTGGGCCGAAGATACGGCTGTCACCTGTTTCTGACCAATTCAGTGGGGTACGACACCTCCGTCCGTACAATGCTTCAAAAGGTGCCATCTGTAAGCTGGCTTGGTAACTGTTGTTGTAGGCAAACTCGGCATATGGCAAACTCTCTTCCCAACTGGATCCATAGGTGAGCACACAGGCTCTCAGCATGTCCTCTAGGATTTGGTTTACGCGTTCCATTTGTCCATCAGTCTGAGGGTGGTGTGCTGTACTGAAGGCTAGTTGCGTGCCCAGAGCTTGTTGTAAGTGATCCCAAAATTTAGAGACAAATTGAGTGCCTCGGTCGGATATTATAGTTTTTGGGACTCCGTGCAAACAAACTATACGGGAGAGATAAAGCTTGGCTAGCCTTTGTGTGGAGTAGGTTGTCTTCACGGGGATGAAATGAGCAACCTTGGTTAGTCGGTCTGTAATGACCCATATGGCGTCATTACCACGCTGTGATCGAGGTAGTCCGATGATGAAGTCCATTCCTATTATATCCCATTTCCACTCCGGTATCCTGTTTGGCTGGAGTAGCCCTGCTGGCTTTTGATGCTCGGCCTTGATGCGCTGACATGAATCACAACAAGCAATAAATGCGGCTATATCTATTTTCATACCGTGCCACGAAAATCTTTCCTGAATGTCTTTATACATTTTGGTTCCTCCAGGGTGGATTGAATATGGGGCGGTGTGGCTCTCGGTTAGGATTTGTTGCTTGAGTTCCTCAATGTTAGGTACGCAAAGTCTGTCCCCGTACCATAATATTCCTTCACTGTCTGCGACGAACTCTGAAGCCTTGCCAAGGCTCATCTTCCTCTTTATTCCTTCGATGCTGGGGTGCCCTTGTTGAGCCTTCTTAATTTGTTCCACGAGGGTGGGATGTATCTCCAGATTCGATACGGTGCCCTCAGAGACTAACACCATGTTGAGTCTAGTGAACTCCTGCTGAAACTCAGGCCTCAAGTTTTGTGGATCGTCGTTGTCTGGGCTGGGGTTCCGACTAAGGGCATCTTCTACTACATTTGCTTTCCCTGGATGGTAGTGAATACCGACATCATAGTCCTTGACCAATTCCAACCAGCGTCGTTGGCGCAAGTTTAGCTCTGGTTGCGTGAAAATATATTTAAGGCTCTTATGGTCCGTATATATTTCACAACGATTTCCCAACAGAAAGTGTCTCCACTCCTTGAGTGCATGAATGACTGCGGCTAGCTCCAAGTCGTGTGTTGGGTAATTTTCCTCATGTTTCCGCAGTTTCCTGGAGGCATACGTGACAACTTTGCCATCCTGCATCAGCACACATCCGAGGCCTTTCCGGGATGCGTCACAATATACTTCAAAACTCTTGTGTATGTCTGGCACAGTTAAGACCGGTGCGGTTGTTAGCTTCTTCTTAAGCTCTTGGAACCTTCTCTCGCATGCTTCCGTCCATACAAATTTCTTGTCTTTCTTGAGCAACTGGGTCATTGGTTTTGCCACAGTGGAGAATCCTTCAATAAATCTTCTGTAATATCCGTCCATTCCAAGGAAACTCCGCACATCTGTCACGTTGGCGGGTGGCTTCCAGTCAAGTATGGCTTTGACTTTTTGTGGGTCTACGGCCACGCCTTCTTGGTTTAATATGTGGCCTAGGAAACCAACTTGCCTTAGCCAAAATTCACACTTGCTAAATTTGGCGTACAACTGATGTTTCCTTAATTCTCCCAAAACAATTCTGAGATGCTCAGCGTGCTCTTCCGGTGTCCTTGAGTAAACCAGAATATCGTCAATGAATACCACAACAAATTTGTCCATGAATTTCATAAACACTTTGTTCATGAGGTGGACGAAATATGCGGGGGCGTTCGTTAGTCCAAAAGGCATCACTGTGAACTCATATAATCCGTATCTGGAGGTAAACGCTGTCTTAGGGATATCTTCTGTCCGTACTTTCAATTGATGATATCCCGACCTCGAATCAATTTTTGAGAACACCTTGGCCTGTGCGAGCTGGTTAAACAAATCATTTATCCGTGGCATCGGATATTTGTTTTTGATGGTGACCATATTGAGGTCTCGATAGTCTATACACAATCTTAGTGTCCCATCCTTTTTCTTGGCGAATAATACTGGCGAACCCCAAGGTGAGGAGCTGGCTCGAATAAAACCTTTGTCCAGTAATTCCTTTATCTGCTCCTTCAGTTCTACCAATTCTGAGGGTGCCATTCTATAAGGCTTCTTATAGATGGGAGCGGTGCCAGGTGCTAGTTCAATGCTGAACTCTATCTCTCGGTCTGGTGGCATGCCTGGTAGTTCTTCATGAAATACGTCAGGAAACTCGCATACCACTGGAACTTTTCTTAGTTCTGAAATGTCCACTTTGTTCAATTTTGGTTGCCGTGACCGGGGTCTTTCTTGAGCTGTAACCTTTATTGTCTTGCCGTGATGATGGGTGAGGATCACAGTCCGATTGAAACAATCAATAAATCCTTTGTTGGTGGTCAACCAGTCCATCCCTAAGATGACATCCAGTCCTTTATTTTCCAACACGATGAGATTAGCTTGGAACTGTAGTCCTTTGAACTCAATGATCACTCCTTGGCAGTAACTCTGAGCGATCTGCTTATTTCCGGGGGACTTGATGACCATAGACTTTTCCAAGGGAAGTATCGGAAAACCATGTTGCAAAACAAAATTCTTCGAAACGAACGAATGGGAAGCTCCAGAATCAAACAAAACCGTGGCAGGTACTGTGTTGACAGGGAACGTACCGAGTACGATGTCTGGGGCATTCTGCGCTTCTTCCCTGGTCACATGGTTCAGGTGACCCTTCATGTGGTTGTTGTTGGGATTGAAATTGTTGCGCTTGGGGGCTGGATTGTTCCCACCATTGTTTGGCTTGGGGGCCGAGTTCCTTGGCTTTGGACACTGTTTAGCATAGTGCCCTTCTTCACCACAAGCATAGCAGGTGACCCCTGGACGGTACATGAACTCCTTGTCCCTGGAATGGAACTGTCTGACTGGCCTTAGATCAGTAGTCGTGGATTTCCTTGCTTCTGTCCTTGGAACCTCAGTCTTGCTTCGGTTGTTGCGAGCAACAGTCGTCTTGTCCCTCTTTCGCTTACGGATATATTCCAGACTACGGCGCTCATTCTCCAAGGTAATAGCCTTGTCAACCAGAGTTTTAAAATCCGGGAAAGTGTGTACAACCAGTTGGCATCTTAGTGCCGGTGTCAGGACGTCCAGGAATTTTTCAATCTTTTTGTTCTCAGTCATATGCTCGTCGTAGGCATAACGAGATAGCTGGGTAAACTGACCGTTGTATTCTGTCACTGACATGCCTCTTTGCTTGAGGTCATCAAATTCTCTCTTCTTGATTTTTATGATGCTCCTGGGGATGTGTGCCCCGCGAAAGCCTTCCTTGAACTCTTCCCAGGTGATGTTGTGTTCACTGGGATGCATGTGTAGGAAGTTTTCCCACCAAGCTACAGCTGCTCCAGTAAGGTAGTGTGGTGCATAAAGCACCTTCTCATGATCTGAACACTGAGCAATAATCAGCTGCCTTTCGATGTCACGAAGCCAATCATCGGCTTCCAGCGGCCTATCGGTGTGAGCAAACGTTGAAGGGCGAGTCTTCTGTAACTCAGATAACTTGGAGTGTGGCTGGTACGGCTCACGGTGGTTTCCCGTGGGTCATCATCTCTTGGTGCTGTTGCTGGCTCTGTTCGAAGAGACGGCATACTTGAGACAAGGCTGCTTCGCTGTCCTGTTGACTGGACTGTCCCTGATTGAAGTTGTTGCTAGTCTGTGTCCCATAAACTCCTTCTGGTTGATTGGGCATGGAGCGAGTCCACGGGCGAGACATTTTTCCAGTCTGGGGGTATTATTTTGCAAAACTCATGAGAAGAACTGTATGACACGCGGAAAATCTTGCAAAGGAAAAAATTTAAAAGACCTCAAGATTTTTCAAGAAAATAAGAACGATTTCGTACGGAGAAGAACTGCTTAGCACATATCTTACACGCAAAAAGCAAACACACGATACAGCACTCAGGATGTGCGTACACAATCCTGACGTGCTATTAAAGCTAGCACACTCCTCCGGAAAGCAGCGAACACACTAATACAAACTAGCGTACAGATAAAACACATCATACAAGCAGACATAACGTGCGGCTACTCGGCGCTCTCAGTCGGAGATGGTGACGATGTCCTTTCCCTTGCCGAGGGCAAGGCTCAGCGGTGCAGGAGATTCAACCTCCACCTCCTCTCTAGCAGGCTCCTGGCGCGTAGCACTGCGCTGCGGTGATGGCGCGGGTGCGACAGGCGGCAGTGCTGGTGTGGCAGGCGGTGCAGCTCTGACTGGAGTAGGAGCGATGACTCGGTCGAACTCCTCAGTGGTAGGCAGACGGCGAGCAGTGGCCAAAATGGCCGGTGCATAAGATGCTGAGGATGAGACGAATGTCAGTGGTGGTGCCATGTGAAGAAGCTCCTTCCTGCAGGCAGGACCGCCCCGAACTAAGTCCATGCGGGCAGCCACAAGATCGTCCACGAGGTTGTCGAAAGACTCCTCCAGAGCCTTGAGATACTCCATGACCATCTCGATGGCTTCATCACGCTCTCCCCTATGGCAGGCGAATGCATAGTGACAAGTATATGGCACATGGCATGGGAGGTAGCGGTAGCGACGAGTCTTCATCATAGGAAGAATGTCCCGAAGGCGAGCTATCGCCTCACGGGCAGCCATCTGCATGGCATGCCTCTCCGTAGGCATGGCCCTTCCCACAAAACGGAAGTGGCGAGACGCAGAACGTCCTTCCTTGAATTGCACCACGACCTGGTGCATAGACACGTCGTCGCTGAGCTTGTGCTGGTAAAGCGTGAACTCTAGACGAGTCGCTGGCCCGATCGCGAGCTTGGTGATGGAGACGAGGAGTTTGACAAACCCCTCGGGCACGTTAGTGAACACTCGAGTCTCGCAGTTGCTGCCAGCCATCTACAAAAGTAGGCAAAAATTCTAAGTAGTCAAGTCATAAATTTATGATGACCAATAGAAAATAGCTACATTTGCAAAATGCTGAAAAAGCACAAAAGATGCTAATAACTGATTAGCGATCACACCTAGTGGCTTCCTACAGTCAGCCTAGCTCTGGTACCAAGCTTGTCACGACCGCTCTTTCAATAAAATATTTATTGAGAGACCAATCCCTTTTACGGACCAGTAAAGAAGAATTCCTTCTCACTGGTAGACAATATCTTGGTCACAGAAGAAAAATACCAGGAGTACTGAATATAATACAAGGTTGAGCGGAGACTGCTCAACAATTTATTACATGCACGCCGATAAAACATAACGGCGGATAGGGTGGCATAACTACTAACTTACGATAACAACGGTGGTGGAAAAAATATCACAGCGGAGTGGGTGATATGACTCCTGAAAACTACAGCTCTTCGAGCATCGGAGTGAAGCTCGAGGAGATTTATTGCGGGTGGTGGAAGCGTATACGATACAAGTGACCAATATCCAGGATCGCACGGGACTGACTGGGATTCCTCTAGGCATCGGACTCACTATCAAACTCTTCATCCATGAGATCGCCTTCGTCAACATCTGGCCAAATCAACAAGCCAGGTGAGTACTATGAAAGTACTCGCAAGACAGTTCGGACATAAGATATAACAAATGTAAACATGAAGCGTATGAACAGATTAACAAGTGCACTCAGACATAGAGATAATACTGTACGGAAAATAAAAGAGAAGTCGGGCGGTAGTCCTCCCGAAATCCCAAAATAATATACTGGGTGCCAAACGAGGGTCTGAATGACTCCTCGGGAGGAAAAAGCAAGAATAACAATGCCGCAGTCGGGCGTCAAGGCGACACCACATAAAGGGCTTATGATGAAAATAAAGGACAAACATGCCATAGTCGGACGTCTAAGCGACATCACATAAAGGGCTTATATTGAAAAGAGAAGACAGACATGCCACAGTCGGACGTCTGAGCGACATCACATAAAGGGCTTATATTGAAAATAAAAGACAAACATGCCACAGTCGGACGTCTGAGTGACATCACATAAAG
>NC_057814.1:310315361-310320153 GCF_018294505.1 Triticum aestivum | reverse complement strand
GAAATCCCAAAATAATATACTGGGTGCCAAACGAGGGTCTGAATGACTCCTCGGGAGGAAAAAGCAAGAATAACAATGCCGCAGTCGGGCGTCAAGGCGACACCACATAAAGGGCTTATGATGAAAATAAAGGACAAACATGCCATAGTCGGACGTCTAAGCGACATCACATAAAGGGCTTATATTGAAAATAAAAGACAAACATGCCACAGTCGGACGTCTGAGCGACATCACATAAAGGGCTTATATTGAAAATAAAAGACAAACATGCCACAGTCGGACGTCTGAGCGACATCACATAAAGGGCTTATAATCATAACTTAGTAGCTCATGAATTTCAAATCATATCAAGATAATAATCAGGCATGAGATAAACAACAGGGTTAGTCCATCCACAGGAATAACGTTCAACCAAGTTTACTACTCACGCTCGCTGACCGGAAAGAAAAATATACCACGAGGTTAAGACATAGACATGGATACGCTGATCACGTTACTTGACCATGGATACGATGACTCGGAAGGATTTGACTCTGCAGAGTTTGTACTTTAACCACAGCCAACGGATTTCAGTAGTCACGGGGACTAGTTCCGTTTACGGTGTTTTGGAAGAAACACGTCTAACCAGTACACACCCATTCAACATTCCGAAGCCAGGAATCACCCTCGGCAACGTTCAAGAAAAACCTTGAGACGGGGAGGCTACAACCTCGCGTAGCATGGGATCAAATTTCTATACGCGCGCTCTAAGGGGTGCCCCCCTCTCGGTCCCAACCGAAAACACCCATGCCCCCTGACCGGATGACTGGCTTTAATCCAGGGCCATGGAACCATCATCCCGGCCCCTCTGTTTGGTGTGTACACGGAAAGAGGTTACCAACTTACTAAACCGTATTCTGGCAGAAAACATGTGGTAGCACGGAAGGGGGAAGAACGATAACGTGACTCCGTTCACGTTAACGTTGGAATTAATCGGATGACGTAAGGCTGGCATGCTACAATAGTACCACCTTACTGCCCTTCATGTCACCACATGACTAGGCCATCTCTCATCAGAGATCACAGTAACTTTGGAACACACGGGTAGTTGCCTCACATGCAACGAGATACTCACCGATACTCATATGCCATGCACAACCCTTCACGCAAACATGCAAAACACCTACCATATCAAAGGTTCAAACATGCTTGCCTGGTTCGGAGAAGTCGGAGTCTAGCTCGGCCAAGTTTGCTCCTCCGTCACCTCTCTCGGAACCTACGGTATATCGAAAATGTATACTAGCGTGAAAACCAAAGCATGCATAAAAGTTGTTCCAAAATTTTTTCAAATAAATCGCATCAAAAACTAGACAAAATTATAAGACTGTCAGAAAAAGAATCACTCAAAAATCACTTTTCATTAAAAAGTTATAAGGGTTTCTGTCGAGGGACTCATCTGTAATGAAACAGAATGGTTCCAGGGGCTTAACTGAGAAAACAGAAAACATTTCGAATAGAAACGCGCCAGCCCACAGAGAAAACGTACTCTGCCCGAAGGCGCCAACAGAAAATGCTTCGGGGTGAAAGAAGAGAGGCTGACGTGGGGTGTCCACATGTCAGGCTTGAAAAACCTCGCCGGCGCCCGAAGGCTGCGGTGGTCGCCGGCGTCGAACCACGGCAAGTCAGGGAGATCGGAGTGTACCAAGAGTATCAGCGTGTCCTTCCGCGTCGGTGGGTGGTGGACTTGGGGTCAGAGAGCACCATGTCGACGGTGACACTTTCTCCGGCGGACGGCGGCTCGGGCGATGGTGGGGAACTCCGGTGGTGTGCTGCAAACTTCGAATTGAAGCGCGGGTCAGAAGGAGGGATGCACTAGAGAGTTACTGGCAAGAGATGGGAGGCAGAGGTGCACGCACGGGAGCGAATCGAGCTGGATCCCGTGGCGGGTCGCGGCGGCCGGAGTTGAGGAAGGAGACTCCCTCGGGGCTCTTCAAGTGGCTAGGCGGGGTCTTGGTGGAGTGCAGAGGTGGTGTGGGTACTAGCTGGAGCTCGGGGCCTCTATTTATAGGCGGCTCGAGGGGGTGGCCGTGAACGCAGAATCTCCGGCGAGCGATTACGGCGAGGTAGTGGCTTGGCAGGGGGTTTAGGTGGCCAGGCAACACCAGTGAGCGTTACTGGTCCCATTCCACTGGTAAACTTGGTCGGGCATGGCGTAATGGCGTCGGTCTTCGTTGGGGTCGCCGTACTGGCACGGCGGCGGCAGAGAGCGCGCTCCGCGCCTAGCGGTTCACGACGAGGGTGGCAGCACGCACGGGGGAGTGGAAGACCACGCGGCGGCCTCCGGTGGCTTGGTCGGCGCTGGTTAGCGCCGTCTACGCTGTGCTTCTTCCTAGCGGCCGCAACGCCGCCGCTGGCGTCGGTCACGGGGCGGCGCACCTCCTCCTGCTCGTCGTCGACGCCCGCAAGCATCCAGGCGCTCGTGCGGTGCAGAGGACAAGGGGGAGGGGACAGGAAACATGGCGACGCTGGGGCACTGGTGAGATTGGCAACGGACACTGAAGAAACGACAGTGGTTCAGACACTGTTAACTGAATTTGACTGAACATGACATTGACAGTGCTCTGAAGGTGTTCGATGAAATGATTTGGCATGAAGAAAATTTTTCCTGGAGCTGGGACTTGGTGAGGTGACCTCTCAATGCACCCAGAGGCTGCCTGATTTTTCTCAAAATTTTGGAGAGGGATTTGAATGAATTTCATCAAATTTGGCAAATCTGGTCCAAACTTGCAGCAAGTATAGTTTGAAAATTTTGAACTGGAGACCAGTGGATCTTCATGGATCTTGGTTGAGGGTTCAAAGGACTAGGAAGGGAAATTGGTTTCGTAGCAAAAATCAAAACAGAAAGGGTAGCTCCTTTGTAAATCTCCAAGAGCTAGAATAGAAGGCAGAAATTGTTTTTGATAAGAAATAAATGGAAATAAATATATGGAGAGGTTCAACTTGCTGGATTTGAGGTACATCATGATCCGAAGGTGGGGAAAGGTTTGTGGAAGAGGATTTGCACATAGGTCATGGCAAGAGAGATTTGTTGAAAGTGGAAAAGATCATTCCAAAAGCTATAGGGCTTTTCAAAGGAATTGTCAAAAGACATTTTTCCAAGAGAGAAGTATTTTGTTTGAGTCCAAATAAAAAGGGGCAAACCTCCAAGACCAAAATCAAGTCTTGGGTGAATCCAAAATAAACGCTTGCCATAAAGGTTTGAAAGTTTTTAGAGGGAGAGTCCTTTAGAAGAAAATTTAAATACCCTCCTCAAATAAAAGTTTTGAAAAAAAATTCAATTAAATTTTTTGGGTGTCACACTTGATCCTCGTAAGCGTTCTCAACAGGTTCCTCATAAGCGTTCTCGTCTCCCGGCTCTACCCAAAGCAAGAACACAAGCAAAGGACCAACAATCAATCACGGGAAATCCACAAGCAACATGATGCAATACATGGCATGATATGCGAGATGTGATATGCAATGCATATGCGTGCTCCGGAAGGGAAAAGATGAACAAGGCATCAACTTGGCAAACTAAGTATGCTGCTAGAAAGATGAGATGATTTCGGTCGAAATCGATATAAGGATCACCGGAATCGGATGCACGGTTTGCAAATGACAAGCAAAACAAGGATGGCACAAATCTACGATTAACAGCACGATGTCACTTAGTATGCAACAAGAAGCTAAGCTACTGCACTCCAACATAACGACAAAACATATGACAGTGATATACTCAAGATGCTTGACAAAACATGAACACTGAGATACGGCTAAATCACACCAAAGCAGGATCAAACAAGCATGGCAAATGTGCAAAAGATATCAGCTTCACAAACTTAGTGATCATGAGCGAAAAAGGCACAGAAGATATGGTGGCACCCATATAAACATAACAAGTTTTATTACCATATTCAGACTTCAGCAGAAAACAGAGCATGGCATTAACAGCATTATGAAGGCATCTTTGCGAGCTTGCCTCACTCATCACAAAGAATTGCATGACAAAACAAGCATACCAACAGCAATAAGACATGTTCGTGAAGCTAACCATGGCAAGAGCAAGTTCATACCATGTATGGATCACTAGCAACATCCATGGCAAAATTGAATAGCATGTTAACATTCTGCGAGGAACATTTTATAGCAAAAGTAGAGCAAGATTGAGACATGCTAGGTCACTCCATAATTGCAAACAGGGGCAAGGATTGATAGAGCACATCTATATGTCCAAAACATCCTTAGTGAACATACTCAAAAGAAGCATGGATCTCACTTTAGGAACATGGATACATGGCATCAAAATAACAGCAGGAAAAGGACTTGGCAAAATCCCAAGTCCCTGAAAACAGCAACATCACGAAGCCTAGTTTACATGCTTGTGCTAGTCACCACATAGATCACAAAAATACATGGAAAGCACCTATATAAAGAAGACATGGCATAGTTCAACACACATGTAGAGCTCCTGCTCATAAGATGCACACATCAACTGCAACAAAAATGACAAAACATCATAATCTGATAAGTAACAGCATAAACATCATATAGCACTTTTGCAACAACGATTTAGGCATCAAGATGAACCCAAACATGCATGGCACAATGGAACAAAATGAAGATCATCTCATGATTAACATTTTGATATGTCATGCACGCAAAACGGAGTGCTATGCAAGGAGATATGATGTGATGAACAGGGCAACATAATGTGACAGAAAAAGGACGGCGGCGGCCGGCGAGGGGGTGCCGAATCCGGTGGCCGGACGGCGCG
>NC_057814.1:310267871-310314734 GCF_018294505.1 Triticum aestivum | reverse complement strand
GCGGCGATTGCCATGTGGCGGCCTCCGGTTGCCCGCGGGCGGCGGCGGCTCCTGTCCAGCGCGGACTGGACGTGTCCGGCGGCGGAGTGGGGAAGGGGCTAGGGTTTGGACTGCGAGATTTTCGGAGGGGATCACATATTTATAGGTAGAGGGAGCTAGGAGACTCCAAATGGAGTGTAGTTTTCGACCACGCGATCGTGATCCAACGACAGAGAGCATGGAGGGGGTTTAGGTGGATTATTGGGCTGTTTTGGAGGGGTGTTGGGCTACAACACAAAAGAGGCCTTTGCGGTTACCCGGTTAACCATTGGAGCATCAAACGGCCTCCAAATGGAACGAAACTTGACAGGTGGTCTACCGGTGGTGTACCAAGGCCACTTGGCAAACCTCGGTCCATTCCGAGAACGTTTAACACCCGCTCACGAAAAGAGACAAGAGGGGTGCGCCGGTGCATGTGGGAGTGTCGGATTGCAAAACGGACAACGGGGAAAATGCTCGGATGCAGGAGACGAACACGTATGCAAATGCGATGCACATAATGACATGGGATGAAATGCATAACATGAACAAAATGCAAAATGAAAGACAAAAACCCAACCACGAAGGGAATATCATAACACATAGCCGAAAATGGCAAGAGTTGGAGTTACAAATATGGAAAGTCACATCCGGGGTGTTACAAAAATGCACATGACTCCAAACTGTATGAAGTGAGGTTAGAGGCTTCCAAGATCCCTGGAAGGTTCTACAGGAACTCAGGGCGATGTGACATTCTGTCCGTTGCTCTGGACACAAAAGAACCCCCTGGGAGTGCAAGGGGTATAGGTGTTAATGTCCCGCACAAGAGGGCTATCACACTCAGCAAAGAAGAGAGGCTCCGCATGAAAAAGCCGAGGAGTGAAATGAAGCAGAATGCATTGTAGGAACGGTTGAAGAAGGAGATTTATCCGGCTATTCGAAAGGATGTTGAGGAGTCAATGATGATGCAGAAGACTCTAACACTGATAGATAGCCAGCAGATGGGAGGTGAGGCGGGCATGGAGGATGTTCCTTATTGCGCGACAACACTGCGCAAGAGTAGTTGTGCATCAGCTGACCCCAGCGACACTGATACTGCAGCTGCTCGTGATGATGCTATATCTGATCTATCTGGAATGAAAGACAGATTGAAGGGCGTGCTTACACATTATGAAGGTACATTAAAATGTGCAACAGCCTGGGTTTGCCCACCCATCTTGGAAGATGGCCTCTTTCTGACAATGTGCCATTGAAGCCAGGCTATGTGAAGTGCTACGTGACTGAAGTAAAGCCTGTATTCAATGAATTTGCCCTGAAGAATTTCCTAGGAGACTTCAATGAGCAAAGGACCTTGGAAGAAACACTATTACATCACATCCAATGGCCATGAAAGGAAATAGAGTTATTCGATGAGATTCCTGAAGCCCCGACAAGAGCAACCACTGTCGCCCCTTGTCGGATTTCGGGTTCCTGCAAAACCCTTGAGGTTCGAACACTGGGGTGCGCACGAAGATCACTCCTCTCCCAAGCTCTCGCACTCCACGATTTCACGGACTAGCTCACCAAACCCAAAGAACACGAGGACACAAGATTTATATTGGTTCAGGCCACCGTTGTGGTCTAATACCCTACTCCAGTGTGGTGGTGGTGGATTGCATCTTGGGCTGAGGATGAACAGTACAAGGGAAGAACAGCCTCCTGAGGAGAGGTGTTCTTGTGCTTGGTCAGCTTGTGCGGGTGAGGGTTGCTCAAGATCAGTCCTCCTACGGTGATGACTAGTCCTATTTATAGAGGCCCTGGTCCTCTTCCCAAATATTGAGCGGGAAGGGATGCCACAACGGCCAAGTTTGAAGGGGGACAGCTAGTACAGCTTATCCTGACAAAAGTAGTCTTCGCCTGCCAAAGGCTCTAGTGGTGACGCCATCTTGGGCTCCACGGTGACCTCCGTCCTATCGTCCTGCTGGTCTTGGTCTTGTTGCACCGATATGGAAATCTTTGCCTGATGCCTTGGTACTCTTCGTCTGCGCTTGCCTCCTTAGCACCAAAGGGGAAACGAGGACACTGTGCGCGCTGGCGCCCGCTCGGCGCTTGCCTGACCTCGGTCGTCATGGCTTACGTCACGGGAAACCTCGCGAGGTACCCCCTTGCCTTGATCTCTCCGCCCCCCACGAGCCATCTTGGTGAGGCCGCTCCCGAGGAGGTCTTGTGTCGTCCGCCTCGCGAGGCTTGGCCCCTCGCGAGGGTCTTGAGTGGTTGCTGGTGAAGACGGGCCGTACGGGCCCGCTTTTGGAGCCACACCATGGGCCGCAGGCAGGCAAGTCTGGGGATCCCCATTCCCAGAACGCCGACAGTAGCCCCCGGGCCCAAGGCGCGCTCGTACTTGGCTTCGAGGTGAAGCCAAAGGGCAAGTGCGGAGCGCCGCGGGCCCCAACAGCCTCCGGCCTTGGTCGACGCGTGGCGGTTGATTGGACGTGGGCGTCTCCGCTTCCCCACGCTGCCTTGGCAACTGCCCAATTTGATGAGTCCCTGCTACATGCAAGAAAAACCATCATTGCTCGCGATCGTCGGGAGCGCCGGTTGGCCTCCCTTGGACTATAAATGAGGAGGGGGCGGAGCCCCCGTCGCCCATCTCTTCCTATTCCGCTCGCTTCTTCTCCCTTGCTTCATTGCCAGTAGCGACACCAATGGCGCCTGTGAAGAGGGTTTCGGTTGCAGAGAAGGGGAAGGCCCGCCAAGAGGGGCCCGACTCTCCGGCGCCCAAGCGTGGACGCGGTCGTCCCCGTAAGCACACCGCGACCCCCATCGTGGCTCCTAGCGGCCTTGTCGGTGCCTCTTCGCATGGTGGGGGTCGCCCTGGTCGTGGCAGCCCCGTTGGTGAAGGAAGGCGTGCCGTGGTCGCGCGGTCTCCCCGGCCGCGCTTCCACTCGGCGGAGGCGCTGCCGGAATTCGTTGTTTGGTTGGAGAATCCGGCCAGCACCTGGCTTCAGCTCCCCCGCTTTTTCGCCGGCGAGCTGCCGGCCATAGGTCCCGACAGGCTCTGGCTGCAGGCGGACGGCTGCCGCAGTAAAGCTTCGTGGGCAGCGGTTGAGGTCGCCGTTGCTGGTAACGTGGCCCTGGCCCGCGGCTGGTAGACGTTTGCCCGTGCGCGCGGCCTGGGCAGACGGTGCACGCTCCACTTCAGGTACAATGGCAATGCGACCCTCTACGTGAGGGTGTTCGGAGAAGATGGCCGTCGGGTCGGGTGCTGCCCCGAGGACAACGACGGCGACGAAGTGCTTGGCCTTGGCGACGGTCGAGATGAGGGCGAGGACGACCTCGGGCCCAGCTGCGGCGACTCTCCCTCCGGCGACAGCTCCAGCAGCAGCGGCTACGACTAGCCGGCACGCCGTCGTGCCCGCTTTGAAGGTGGCAGCGGGTCATCTCACCGTCGCGCCTCAGTGAAGCGCGAGGAAGGGTCCGACTGAGCTCAGGAGAGAGCCACGGGTCCGACCTCACGAACCGTTACAAAGGCGTGCGACGCTTTTGCTTTGTTCTTTCCTTTCTTCCTGCATCAAGAGAGATGAGTATGGGGCCCCGCAGGGGCGCGCAACAAAACTGTGGTTTCCGAGTTATTATGCTATGTTTATCGTTCCTGTGTTCTATCGCAGCATAAATGCCTTATATAGGTGCGTAAGAGTAACTTAGCTTGCTGTGTTTGAAATAGTCTCCGCCTCACGAGGCACGCATTCCTCAGCACCTGGCTAGGCTTTTTGGGAACTGCAAAAAAATTTAGGTAGGGAATTCCAAGCCCTGATCACCGACGCCGTCGGCCATGACTCAGCGCCTCGCATCGCGGTACCTGTGGGGCACGGATTAGGGGAGCATTGCCAGCTTGCGGCTCGAACGAGGGTTCTTCACAAAAAAACAAGACGCTCACGAGGGCACCTATCCAGCCCCCTCGCGAGGGACGCGAGAGAGAGTGCAGGCCGAACAGAGAAATGAAGGCAAAAACAGATGCAGAAAGGGCAGGACGAGACCAGCAAGAGAACACCAGAAAGCAAATTTCGATTAAAGAGGGGCGAGCCAACTACGGAAAGCAAATGAAAAGCCGCGTCCGGCACCTAGTCTAGTCTTCTTGTCTTCTCACCAGCGCGGAGCTAAGTGCTGCCACTAGGACGTGGGAGGGAGCCCGAGAGGCCCGAGGGCGGCACTCCTGAGACTCCGGGGCATGTACAACCCCACTCATTATTACGTGAGAGTGTCACGAGCGGAGACCTTCATAGGCACTGGGCCTTGCTTCATGGGTAAAACTTCCGGGGGTGCTGGATGTTCCAGGCGTTCTAGATGGGTACCCCGTCCTGCGTCTCCAGGCGCGCGGCGCCAGGCCTGGAGACATGGGCAACCCTAAACGGGCCCTCCCACATGGGTGAGAGCTTATGCAGCCCTTCCCTGGGAGCACCCGCCTTTGGACGAGGTCACCCACCTCGAGCATCCTGGAGCGGATGTTGCGGCAGTGGTACCGCCGCAGCGCCTGCTGATATCTTGCCGCTCGTAGCAAGGCTTCACGGCGGCATTCCTCCCCAAGCACGAGGTCCATCCCCTGCAGGCATCCTGCTGCGCCTCATCAAACGCCAGGACCTGCGTGGAGCGATGTTTGACCTCGTGAGGGAGAACTGCTTCTGCTCCGTAGACAAGGAAGAATGGGGTCTCACCCATTGGCTTGGTGGCGGTGGTGCGGATGCACCATAGCACGGATGGAGCTCGTCGTGGCAGCCCCTGCTGCAGGCCTCGAGCTTCTTCTCGAAGGTCCTGGTCTTGAGGCCTCTCAGGACCTCCGCATTGGCGCGTTCGGCCTGCCCGTTGCTCCTGGGGTGCGCCACCGAAGCATAGCAGATCTACGTTCCAAGGTTAGCACAATATGTCTTGAAGAGATTACTACTGAACTACGAGCCGTTATCAGTGATGATGCGGTTGGGGACCCCGAAACGGCTCACGAGACCCTTGATGAACTTGACCGCGGAGCCAGCTGGGATGGTGCGGACGGCTTCTACCTCCGCCCACTTGGTGAACTTGTCGATGGCGACGAAGAGGTAGTGTTGGGGAACGTAGCAGAAATTCAAAATTTTCTACGCATCACCAAGATCAATCTATGGAGTAATCTAGCAACCAGGGAAGGGGAGTGCATCTACATACCATTGTAGATCGCGATGCGGAAGCGTTGCAAGAACGCGGATGAGGGAGTCGTACTCGTAGCGATTCAGATCGCGGTTGATTCCGATCTAAGCACCGAAGAACGGTGCCTCCGCGTTCAACACACGTGCAGCCCGGTGACGTCTCCCACGCCTTGATCCAGCAAGGAGAGAGGGAGAGGTTGGGGAAGACTCCGTCCAGCAGCAGCACAACGGCATGGTGGTGATGGAGGAGCGTGGCAATCCCGCAGGGCTTCGCCAAGCACCGCGGGAGTGGAGGAGGAGGTAGGGCTGCGCCAGGGAGAGGAAAAACTCATGTGTTTGCAGCCCCCAATACCTCAACTATATATAGGGGAGAGAGAGGGGGCTGCGCCCCCTATAGGGTTTCCACCCCAAGGGGTGCGGCAGCCCCAAAACCCATCTAGGGCGGCGGCCAAGTGAGGGGGGGAGAGGGAGGCGCACCAGGCATGGGCCTTTAGGGCCCATCTACCCTAGGGTTTGCCCCTTCTTCTCTCCAGGCGCATGGGCCTTGGTGGGGAGGCGCCCCAGCCCACCTAGGGGCTGGTCCCTTCTCACACTTGGCCCATGTATGCCTCCGGGTCCCCGTGGCCCCTCCCGGTGGACCCCCGGACCCCTCCGGTGGTCCCGGTACACTACCGGTGATGCCCGGAACACTTCCGGTGGCCAAAACCATACTTCCTATATATAAATCTTTACCTCCGGACCATTCCAGAACTCCTCGTGACGTCCGGGATCTCATCCGGGACTCCGAACAACATTCGGTAACCACGTACATACTTTCCCTATAACCCTAGCGTCATCGAACCTTAAGTGTGTAGACCCTACGGGTTCGGGAACCATGCAGACATGACCGAGACATTCTCCGGTCAATAACCAACAGCGGGATCTGGATACCCATGTTGGCTCCCACATGTTCAACGATGATCTCATCGGATGAACCACGATGTCGGGGATTCAATCAATCCCGTATGCAGTTCCCTTTGTCTATCGGTATGCTACTTGCCCGAGATTCGATCGTCGGTATCCCGATACCTTGTTCAATCTCGTTACCGGCAAGTCTCTTTACTCGTTCTGTAATACATCATCCCGCAACTAACTCATTAGTCACAATGCTTGCAAGGCTTATAGTGATGTGTATTACTGAGTGGGCCCAGAGATACCTCTCCGACAATCGGAGTGACAAATCCTAATCTCCAAATACGCCAACCCAACAAGTACCTTTGGAGACACCTGTAGAGCACATTTATAATCACCCAGTTACGTTGTGACGTTTGGTAGCACACAAAGTGTTCCTTCGGTAAACGGGAGTTGCATAATCTCATAATCTCCCGATACCTTGTTCAATCTCGTTACCGGCAAGTCTCTTTACTCGTTCCGTAACTCACATCATCCCGTGATCAACTCCTTGGTCACACTGTGCACATTATGATGATGTCCTACCGAGTGGGCCCAGAGATACCTCTCCGTTTACACGGAGTGACAAATCCCAGTCTCGATTCGTGCCAACCCAACAGACACTTTCGGAGATACCTGTAGTGCACCTTTATAGTCACACAGTTACGTTGTGACGTTTGGTACACCCAAAGCATTCCTATGGTATCCGGGAGTTGCACAATCTCATGGTCTAAGGAACTGATACTTGACATTAGAAAAGCTCTTAGCAAACGAACTACACGATCATGTGCTAGGCTTAGGATTGGGTCTTGTCCATCACATCATTCTCCTAATGATGTGATCCCGTTATCAACGACATCCAATGTCCATGGTCAGGAAACCGTAACCATCTATTGATCAACGAGCTAGTCAACTAGAGGCTTACTAGGGACATGGTGTTGTCTATGTATCCACACATGTATCTGAGTTTCCTATCAATACAATTCTAGCATGGATAATAAACGATTATCATGAACAAGGAAATATAATAATAACCAATTTATTATTGCCTCTAGGGCATATTTCCAACAGTCTGCCACTTGCACTAGAGTCAATAATCTAGTTCACATCACCATGTGATTAACACTCACAGGTCACATCACCATGTGACCAACATCCAAAGAGTTTACTAGAGTCAACAATCTAGTTCACATCACTATGTGATTAACACTCAATGAGTTCTGGTTTGATCATGTTATGCTAGTGAGAGAGGTTATTAGTCAACGGGTCTGAACCTTTCAGATCCGTGTGTGCTTTATCTATGTCATCTTGTGGATGCTACCACGCGCTACTTGGAGCCATTTCAAATAATTGCTCTACTATACGAATCCGGTTTACTACTCAGAGTCATCCGGATTAGTGTCAAAGTTCGCATCGACATAACTCTTTACGACGAACTCCTTTTCACCTCCATAATCGAGAAAATTCCTTAGTCTACTAGATACTAAGGATAAGTTCGACCGTTGTCATGTGATCCATTCCCGGATCACTATTGTACCCCTTGACCAACTCATGGCAAGGCACACTTCATGTGCGGTACACAGCATAGCATACTGTAAAGCCTACGTCTGAAGCATAGGGGACAACCTTCGTCCTTTCTCTTTCTTCTGCTGTGGTCGGGTCTTGAGTCTTACTCAATACTCACACCTTGTAACACAGCCAAGAACTCCTTCTTTGCTGATCTATTTTGAACTCTTTCAAAATCATGTCAAGGTGTGCGTTCTTTGAAAGTATCATCGGGCGTCTTGATCTATCTCTATAGATCTTGATGCCCAATATGTAAGCAGCTTTTATCCAGGTCTTCCTTTGAAAAACTCCTTTCAAACAACCCTTTATGCTTTCCAGAAATTCTACATCATTTCGGATCAACAATATGTCATTCACATATACTTATCAGAAATGTTGCAGCGCTCCCACTCACTTTATTGTAAATACAAGTTTCTAACAAACTTTGTATAAACCCAAAAACTTTGATCACTCCATCAAAGCGTATATTCCGACTCCGAGATGCTTGCTCTAATCCATGGAAGGATCGCTGGAGCTAGCATACCTTTTAGCATCCTTAGGATCGACAAAACCTTTCTGATTGTATCACATACAACCTTTCCTTACGAAAACTGGTAAAGAAACTTGTTTTGACATCCATCTGCCAGATTTCATAAATGCAGCTAATGCTAACATGATTCCGACGGACTTAAGCATCGCTATGGATGGGAAAAACTCATCGTAGTCAACTCCTTGAACTTGTGGAAATACTCTTTGCCACAAGTCGAGCTTCATAGACGGTAACATTACCGTCCACGTCCGTCTTCTTCTCAAAGTTCCATTTATCTCGGATTTCATGGCTTCTAACCATTTCTCGGAATATGGGCCCACCATCGCTTCTCCATAGCTCGTAGGTTCATTGTTGTCTAACAACATGACTTTCAAGACAGGATCACGTACCACTCTGAAGTAGCACGCATCCTCGTCGTCCTTCGAGGTTTGGTAGTGACTTGATCCGAAGTTTCTTGATCACCATCATAAGCTTCCACTTCAATTGGTGTAGGTGCCACAGGAACAACTTCCTGTGCCCTGCTACACACTAGTTGAAGTGACGGTTCAATAACCTTATCAAGTCTCCACCATCCTCCCACTCAATTCTTTCGAGAGAAACTTTTCCTCGAGAAAGGACTCATTTCTAGAAGAAATTATTTTTGCTTCCAGATCTGAAATAGGAGGTATACCCAACTATTTTGGGTTTTCTATGAAGATGCATTTATCCGCTTTGGGTTCGAGCTTATCAGCCTGAAAATTTTTCACATAAGCATCGCAACCCCAAACTTTTAAGAAACGACAACTTAGGTTTCTCTAAGCGGTGTCGTCTCAACGGAATTGCGTGGTGCCCCTTTTAAAGTGAATGCGGTTGTCTCTAATGCCTAACCCATAAACGATAGTGGTAATTTGATAAGAAACATCATGGTATGCACCATATCCAATAGGGTGCAGTTATGATGTTCGGACGCACCATCACACTATGGTATTCCAGGCGGTATTAATTGTGAAACACTTTCCACAATGTCTTAATTGTGTGCCAAACTCGTAACTCAGATACTCATCTCTATGATCATATCACAAACATTTTATCCTCTTGTCACGACGATTTTCAACTTCACTCTGAAATTACTTGAACCTTTCAATAATTCAGACTTGTGTTTCATCAAGTAAATACACTCAGTATCTACTCAAATCATCTGTGAAGTAAGAACATAACGATATCCACTGCATGCCTCAGCACTCATTGGACTGCATACATCAAAATGTATTACCTCCAATAAGTTGCTCTCTTGTTCCATCTTACTGAAAACGAGGCCTTTCAGTCATCTTGCCCATGTGGTATGATTTGCATGTCTTAAGTGATTCAAAAACAAGTGAGTCCAAACGATCCATCTGCATGGAGTTTCTTCATGCATATATACCAATAGACATGGTTCGCATGTCTCAATCTTTTCAAAAACGAGTGAGTCCAAAGATCCATCTACATGGAGCTTCTTCATGCGTTCTATACCAATATGACTCAAATGGCAGTGCCACAAGTATGTGGAACTATCATTACTATTTTATATCTTTTGGCACGAACATGTGTATCACTACGATTGAGATTCATTTTAGGTGCAAGACCATTGAAGGTATTATTCAAATAAATAGAGTAACCATTATTCTCCTTAAATGAATAACCGTATTGCGATAAACATAATCCAATCATGCTCAACGCAAACACCAAATCTCGATGGTAGAGGGAGCATGCGATGCTTGATCACATCAACCTTGGAAACACTTCCAACACATATCGTCATCTCACCTTTAGCTAGTCTCCGTTTATTCCGCAGTTTTATTTCGAGTTACTAACACTTAGCAACCGAACCGGTATCCAATACCCTGGTGTTGCTAGGAGTACTAGTAAATTACACATTCATATAATGTATATCCAATATACTTCTGTCGACCTTTGCCTGCCTTCTCATCTACCAAATATCTAGGGTAGTACTGCTTCAGTGACCGTTCCTCTCATTTCAGAAGCACTTAGTCTTGGGTTTGGGTTCAACCTTGGGATTCTTCACTAAAGCAGCAAACGATTTGCTGTTTCATGAAGTATCCCTTTTGCCCTTGCCCTTCTAGAAACTAGTGGTTTTACTAACCATCAACAATTGATGCTCCTTCTTGATTTCTACTTTCGCGGTGTCAAGCATCGCGAGTTGCTCAAGGATCATCATAACTGTCCCTGATATGTTATAGTTCATCACGAAGCTCTACTAGCTTGGTGGCAGTGACTATGGAGAACTATCACTATCTATTCTGGGAGATTAACTCCCACTCGATTCAAGCGATTGTGGTACTCAGACAATCTGAGCACATGCTCAACGATTGAGCTTTTCTCCCTTAGTCTGGAGGCTTAAGAAACTTGTCAGAGGTCTCATACCTCTTGACGTGGGCACTAGTCTGAAATCCCAATTTCAGTCTTCGGAACATCTCATATGTTCTGCGACGTTTCAAAAACGTCTTTGGTGCCACAATTCTAAACCGTTAGCATTACGCACTGAACTATCACGTAGTCATCAAAACGTGTATGTCAGATGTTTCGTAACATCTAGAGACGACGCTGAGGTTCAGCACACCGAGCGGTGCATTAAGGACATAAGCCTTCTGTGCAGCAATGAGGGCAATCCTCAGTTTACGGACCTAGTCCGCATAATTGCTACTACCAACTTTCAACTAAATTTTCTCTAGGAACATATCTTAAACAGTAGAACTAAAGCGTATGACATAATTTGTAAAGACCTTTTGACTATGTTCATGATAATGAAGTTCATCTGATTATTTAATGAACTCCCACTCAGATAGACATCCCTCTAGTCATCCAAGTGATACATGATCCGAGTCAAACTAGGCCGTGTCTGATCATCACGTGAGACGGACTAGTCATCATCGGTGAACATCTCCATGTTGATCGTATCTACTATACGACTCATGTTCGACCTTTCGGTCTCTTGTGTTCCGAGGCCATGTCTGTACATGCTAGGCTCGTCAAGTCAACCTAAGTGTTTTGCATGTGTTCCGAGGCCATGTCTGTACATGCTAGGCTCGTCAACACCCGTTGTATTCAAACGTTAGAATCTATCACACCCGATCATCACGTGGTGCTTCGAAACAACGAACCTTCGCAACGGTGCACAGTTAGGGGGAACACGTCTCTTGAAATTTTTATAAGGGATCATCTTACTTACTACCTTCGTTCTAAGCAAATAAGATGCATAACATGATAAACATCACATGCAATCAAATAGTGACATGATATGGCCAATATCATTCTGCTCCTTTGATCTCCATCTTCGGGGCACCATGATCATCTTCGTCACCGGCATGACACCATGATCTCCATCATCATGATCTCCATCATTGTGTCTTCATGAAGTTGTCACGCCAACGATTACTTCTACTTCTATGGCTAACGCGCTTAGCAATAAAGTAAAGTAATTTACATGGTGTTATTCAATGACACGCAGGTCATACTAAAAATAAAGACAACTCCTATGGCTCCTGCCGGTTGTCATACTCATCGACATGCAAGTCGTGATTCCTATTACAAGAATATGATCAATCTTCTACATCACATATATCATTCATCACATCTTCTGGCCATATCACATCACATAGCACATGCTGCAAAAACAAGTTAGACGTCCTCTAATTGTTGTTGCATGTTTTTACGTGGCTTGTATAGGTTTCTAGCAAGAACGTTTCTTACCTATGTAAAACCACAACGTGATATGCCAATTTCTATTTACCCTTCATAAGGACCCTTTTCATCGAATCCTTTCCAACTAAAGTGGGAGAGACAGACACCCGCTAGCCACCTTATGCAACTAGTGCATGTCAGTCGGTGGAACCTGTCTCACGTAAGCGTACGTGTAAGGTCGGTCCGGGCCGCTTCATCCCACAATGCCGCCGAAACAAGATAAGACTAGTAGCGGCAAGAAGAATTGGCAACATCGACGCCCACAACTACTTTGTGTTCTACTCGTGCATAGAAACTACGCATAGACCTAGCTCTGATACCACTGTTGGGGAACGTAGCAGAAATTCAAAATTTTCTACGCATCACCAAGATCAATCTATGGAGTAATCTAGCAACGAGGGAAGGGGAGTGCATCTACATACCATTGTAGATTGCGATGCGGAAGCGTTGCAAGAACGCGGATGAGGGAGTCATACTCGTAGCGATTCAGATCGCGGATGATTCCGATCTAAGCACCGAAGAACGGTGCCTCCGCGTTCAACACACGTGCAGCCCGGTGACGTCTCCCACGCCTTGATCCAGCAAGGAGAGAGGGAGAGGTTGGGGAAGACTCCGTCCAGCAGCAGCACAACGGCATGGTGGTGATGGAGGAGCGTGGCAATCCCGCAGGGCTTCGCCAAGCACCGCGGGAGAGGAGGAGGAGGAGGTAGGGCTGCGCCAGGGAGAGGAAAAACACATGTGTTTGCAGCCCCCAATACCTCAACTATATATAGGGGAGAGAGAGAGGGGGCTGCGCCCCCTCTAGGGTTTCCACCCCAAGGGGTGCGGCAGCCCCAAAACCCATCTAGGGCGGCGGCCAAGTGGGGGGGAGAGGGAGGCGCACCAGGCATGGGCCTTTAGGGCCCATCTGCCCTAGGTTTCGCCCCTTCTTCTCTCCAGGCGCATGGGCCTTGGTGGGGAGGCGCCCCAGCCCACCTAGGGGCTGGTCCCTTCTCACACTTGGCCCATGTATGCCTCCGGGGCCCCGTGGCCCCTCCCGGTGGACCCCCGGACCCCTCCGGTGGTCCCGGTACACTACCGGTGATGCCCGGAACACTTCCGGTGGCCAAAACCATACTTCCTATATATAAATCTTTACCTCCGGACCATTCTCGAACTCCTCGTGACGTCCGGGATCTCATCTGGGACTCCGAACAACATTCGGTAACCACGTACATACTTTCCCTATAACCCTAGCGTCATCGAACCTTAAGTGTGTAGACCCTACGGGTTCGGGAACCATGCAGACATGACCGAGACGTTCTCCGGTCAATAACCAACAGCGGGATATGGATACCCATGTTGGCTCCCACATGTTCCACGATGATCTCATCGGATGAACCACGATGTCGGGGATTCAATCAATCTCGTATGCAGTTCCCTTTGTCTATCGGTATGCTACTTGCCCGAGATTCGATCGTCGGTATCCCGATACCTTGTTCAATCTCGTTACCGGCAAGTCTCTTTACTCGTTCCATAACTCACATCATCCCGTGATCAACTCCTTGGTCACACTGTGCACATTATGATGATGTCCTACCGAGTGGGCCCAGAGATACCTCTCCGTTTACACGGAGTGACAAATCCCAGTCTCGATTCGTGCCAACCCAACAGACACTTTCGGAGATACCTGTAGTGCACCTTTATAGTCACCCAATTACGTTGTGACGTTTGGTACACCCAAAGCATTCCTACAGTATCCGGGAGTTGCACAATCTCATGGTCTAAGGAACTGATACTTGACATTAGAAAAGCTTTTAGCAAACGAACTACACGATCTTGTGCTAGGCTTAGGATTGGGTCTTGTCCATCACATCATTCTCCTAATGATGTGATCCCGTTATCAACGACATCCAATGTCCATGGTCAGGAAACCGTAACCATCTATTGATCAACGAGCTAGTCAACTAGAGGCTTACTAGGGACATGGTGTTGTCTATGTATCCACACATGTATCTGAGTTTCCTATCAATACAATTCTAGCATGGATAATAAACGATTATCATGAACAAGGAAATATAATAATAACCAATTTATTATTGCCTCTAGGGCATATTTCCAACAGGTAGTGGTAGCCCCCAGGCGCTCAAGGGAACGGGCCCAAGATATCTAGCCCCAAACAGCGAATGGCCATGAGAGTGGGATGGTCTAGATGTCCCGAGCCGGCTAATGAATCTGCTTGGCGTGGAACTGGCAGGCTTCGCAGGACCTCACCAACTCAGCACATCGTTGAGTGTTGTGGGCTAGTGGAATCCACTGCGAAACACCTTGCCAACGAGGGTCTGTGACGACGAGTGGTGCCCGCAGTCCCCGCCCTGTATGTCGGCCAGCAGCTCTCTTCCTTGTTCCCTGGAGATGCAACGCAAGGAAACGTCATTTGGCCGCTTCCGGTACAACTCACCGTCCCGGATGCAGTACGCCGTGGCTTGTCAGGCCACACGCTCCATGTCCTCCTCCTCTTCCGGCAGTGTTCCTTTCATCAGGTATTCCTCGAATTCCTTGATCCAGCACTCCTCCTAAGGTTCCAGCGCCAAGAGCAAGCGCGCTCCCGATGTCGGGCCGCAGGCCGGGGCTCCTGAGGCAGGTGGTTGAGGGAGCTCCTCCCGAGGTAGCGCTGTTCTTGCGAGTGGCGGTGTTTCTGATGGTTTGAAGAGCCACTCCTAAAAGACGACATGCTTGGGGTAGCCGCTTGGATGCTCTTCTGGCGATGTCGTCGGCTTCCTTGTTTGTGACACGGGGCACATGCTGGAATTCCTGACCCGAGAACTGCTTCTCAATCTTGCGCACCTCGGCGAGGTATGCCTCCATGTGCTCGTCCTTTTGCTCATATACTTTGTTGGAGAAGTTCACGAGGAGCTCCGAGTCGCCCTTGATGGTGAGATGCCTCACCCCCAGGGCCACCGCAGCCTTGAGGCCAACTATGAGGCCCTCGTACTCTGCTATGTTGTTGGAGACCTTCACGCCCTGCTGGAAGTAGAGCTGCACGGCGTAGTAGAGCTTGTCCTGGTGGGTGAGATGAGCACCGCTCCAGCCCCCACGCCCTTGCGTTAGAACGCACCGTCGAAGTACATGACCCAGCCATCCGGTGCTTCGCTCCCTGGAGATAGGGATTGGTTCTCGCCTGCTTCGATTTCTCGGGCGTCGGTCCATTCTGCCACAAAGTCTGCGAGGGCATCCCCCTTGATGACCCTAGTCGTGTTGAACTCCAAGTCAAACACCTGCAGCTCGATGTTCCATTCAGCGACTCAGCCGGCAGCATTGGGGCTCCTGAGCACTCTTTCCAGTCGGTAAGCCGAGACGAACTTGATGGGTGACCCTGGAAGTAGTGGCGCAGCTTGCGCGAGGCCACCAGGAGCGCGAGTAGGATCTTCTGAGGCATGGGGTATCGTGCCCTCGCATCCTGCAGCACTGTGCTGACGAAGTACACTGGGTGCTCGACGAGGGCAGGAGAGCTGACGGAGACTTCAGCTTCCGGGGCCTGAGGTGTCCCTTCGGGGGCCTTGGCTTCAGGGGCTTGGTGGTCTGCCGAAGCAGCCGCTGCTTCAGGAGCTTCGCCTTGGTGTCGCGCCGCTTCGTACGGCCTGGTGGTTCCACTTGGCGGGCCCTTGATCTAGCGCTCTTCTTTGAGGGCCACTAGCGCTACGCTGGCGGAGTGGGGTGTGGCAGACAGGTAGAGCACCAAGGGCTCGGGGGGTCGAGGCGCCACCATCACTGGCGGGCTGGTCAGGTATCTCTTGAGGTCTTGAAACGCTTGGTCGGCCTCCGGAGTCCACTCGAGTGGGCCCTTTTTCTTCATCAGCTTGAAGAACGGCAGGGCACACTCTCCCAGCTTGGAGATAAAGCGCCCCAACACAGTCACATGACCAGCAAGCTTCTGCATCTCCTTGAGGGTCTGCGGTGGGCTCATGTCTTCGATTGCCTTGACCTTCACGGGGTTCGCCTCGATCCCTCTATGGGATACGAGGAAACCCAGCAGCTTGCCGGAAGGGACACCGAACACGCACTTCTCTAGGTTGAGCCGCAAGTTCTCCTGGCGTAGGCTCGCGAAGGTTTCCTCCAGGTCTTGGATCAAAGTTCTCGCCTCTCGAGACTTCACCATGATGTCGTCGACGTAGGCCTCCGCGAACGCATCGAGGAAGCACAGCAAATCGCACTCGGCGGTGGAGTCGACAATCTGGTCGATGCGTGGAAGCGGGAATGGATCTTGGGGGCAGGCCTTGTTGAGGTTGGTGAAGTCGACACACATGCGCTCCTTCCAGCCTTTCTTCGGCACAACAATGGGGTTCGCCATCCACTCGGGGTACCGAACCTCGCGAATGGCACCCCCAGCCTCTAGCTTGTGGGTTTCTTGGACGATGAAGGCCTGCTTCTCCGTGGACTGTCGTCTCGCCCACTGCTTCACAGGGCGTACATTGGGGCACACCTTTAAGTGATGCTCTATCACCTCTCTCGGGACCCCCACCAGCTGTTTGGGTTCCCACGGGAATATCTCCTTGTTTGAGCGTAAGAACTTCAACAACGCTTCCTCTTGACCAAGGTCGAGGTCGGCACCTATGGTAAATGTGGCTCCTGAGGACCCTTCCTGATCGACTGGCACCTGCTTGGTTTCAGCCTTGTCTTGTGTGAACAACTGCTTCTTCTTGGTTGGTGCGGCTTCCTTGGCCTTGGAGGCATCCGCGCTGGCGGGCTGTGCCTCCGCGGCCGTCTTGAAAGCAAGCTTGAGCGCTACCAGAGCCTCCTTGGTGTCCCCATCGACGGTGAGGACGCCCTTGCTCCCAGGCATCTTCATGAGGTTGTAGGCCAGATGGGTTGCTGCCTTAAACTGGGCCAGAGCTGGGTACCCGAGGATGGCTTTGTACGGGAGGCCGATGCGGGCGATGTCGAAGTCGACCAGCTCGTTGCGGTAGTTGTTGCGTGTGCCGAAGGTGACAGGAAGGCGGATCTGTCCCAATGAGTGGGCGGTGCCGCTGCCAACTCCTGAGAAAGGCTTGCTGAGGCGGAGCCGCTCAAGTGGTACATGAAGAAGGCTGAAGGCCTCCACGGAGAGCACGTTGAGGCCGGCGCCGCCGTCGATGAGGGTCTTGGTGACGGCCATGTTGCAGATGGTGGGCCTGCAAAGCATTGGGAGCATACCCGAGCCAGCGGTGGTGACGGGGTGGTCCCCTGAGTCGAAGGTGAGGTCGGCCTCAGGCGCCGCCCAGCCGGGGGGAGCCCCCTGGCGCGCGGAAACAGCGCCGATCTGGCGAAGGAACGGCTTGAGGTGATGGTCTGAGGGCGGTGCTTGGGAGCCACCGTGGAGGGCCGCCACAGCATGGGGTGCCGGCGTCGCGAAGCGCGCGGTGAAGACGTCACACAACTCCTTCCAAGACGCCACGAAAGGTGCTGGGAGGGTGAGCAGCCAGGCACGCGGTGTGCCCGCAAGGGCCATGGGAAGCCAGTTGGCCATGACCCTGTCGTCACCCCCAGCTTTGAGGATGACCTCCTCGTACGCCAGCAGGAAAACCACCGGATTCGTCGTGCCGTCGTAGCATGGTGGCATCTCCGGCTTGAACTTGGGCGGCCACAGCACCTGTCGTAAGGCGGGGGCCAAGGCACGGAGCCCCCTGGCCCTGCCGCTGCCACCGGTCGTTGGAGCGGAAAGTGCTGCGCTTGCCATGGGGGCAGAGTGCGATGGCGGCGAAGCGCAGATCGACGGGAGGAAAACTCCGGTGCACCCCTACCTGGCGCGCCAAATGTCGGATTTCGTGGTCCGGCAAAACCCTTGAGGTTCGAACACTAGGGTCCGCACGAAGATCTCTCCTCTCCCAAGCTCTCGCACTCCACGATCTCATAGACTAGCTCGCCGAACCCAAAGAACATGAGGACACAAGGTTTATACTAATTCGGGCCACCGTTGTGGTGTAATACCCTACTCCAGTGTGGTGGTGGTGGATTGCCTCTTGGGCTGAGGATGAACAGTACAAGGGAAGAACAACCTCTTGAGGAGAGGTGTTCTTGTGCTTGGTCAGCTTGTGTGCGGGCGAGGGTTGCTCAAGATCAGTCCTCCTACGGTGATGACTAGTCCTATTTATAGAGGCATTGGTCCTCTTCCCAAATATTGAGCGTGAAGGGATGCCACAACGACCAAGTTTGAAGGGGGACAGCTAGTACAGCTTATCCTGACAAAAGTAGTCTTCGCTTGCCAAAGGCTTTGGTGGTGACGCCATCTTGGGCTCCACGGTGACCTCCGTCCTGCCGTCCTGCTGGTCTTGGTCTTGTTGCACCGATATGGAAATCTTTGCCTGATGCCTCGGTACTCTTCGCCTGCGCTTGCCTCCTTAGCACCAAAGGGGAAACGAGGACATTGTGCACGCTGGCGCCGGCCCGGCGCCCGCCTGGCCTCGGTCGTCATGGCTTACGTCACGGGAAACCTCGCGAGGTACCCCCTTGCCTAAATCTCTCCGCCCCTCACGAGGCAGCCTAGTGAGGCCGCTCCCGAGGAGGTCTTGTGTCGTCCGCCTCGCGAGGCTTGGCCCTGATGTCTACTACGCAACCTTCTTCTTGTAGACGTTGTTGGGCCTCCAAGTGCAGAGGTTTGTAGGACAGTAGCAAATTTCCCTCTAGTGGATGACCTAAGGTTTATCAATCCGTGGGAGGTGTAGGTTGAAGATGGTCTCTCTCAAACAACCCTGCAACCAAATAACAAAGAGTCTCTTGTGTCCCCAACACTCCCAATACAATGGTAAGTTTTATAGGTGCCCTAGTTCGGCGAAGAGATGGTGATACAAGTGCAATATGGATGGTAGATATAGTTTTTTGTAATATGAAAATATAAAAACAGCAAGGTAGCAAGCGATAAAAGTGGGCGTAAACGGTATTCCAATACTAGGAAACAAGGCCTAGGGTTCATACTTTCACTAGTACAAGTTCTCTCAACAATAATAACATAATTGGATCATATAACTATCCCTCAACATGCAACAAAGAGTCACTCCAAAGTCACTAATAGGGGAGAACAAACGAAGAGATTATGGTAGGGTACAAAACCATCTCAAAGTTATTCTTTTCGATCAATCCATTGGGCTATTCCTATAAGTGTCACAAACAGCCCTAGAGTTCATAGTAAAATAACACCTTGAGACACATATCAACCAAAACCCTAATGTCACCTAGATACTCCAATGTCACCTCATGTATCCGTGGGTATGATTATACGATATGCATCACACAATCTCAGATTCATCTATTCAACCAACACATAGAACCTCAAAGAGTGCCCCAAAGTTTCTACCGGAGAATCAAGATGAAAACGTGTGCCAACCCCTATGCATAGGTTCATGGGCAGAACCCGCAAGTTGATCACCAAAACATACATCAAGTGGATCAATAGAATACCCCATTGTCACCACGGGTATCCCACGCAAGACATACATCAAGTGTTCTCAAATCATTAAAGACTCAATCCATTAAGATAACTTCAAAGGGAAAACTCAATCCATTACAGAGAGTAGAGGGGGGAGAAACATCATAAGATCCAACTATAATAGCAAAGCTCGCGATACATCAAGATCATGCCAAATCAAGAACACGAGAGAGAGAGAGAGATCAAACACATAGCTACTAGTACATACCCTCAGCCCCGAGGGTGAACTACTCCCTCCTCGTCATGGAGAGCGCGGGGATGATGAAGATGACCACCGGTGAGGGTTCCCCCCTCCGGCAGGGTGCCGGAACAGGGTCCCGATTGGGTTTTGGTGGCTACAGAGGCTTGCGGCGGTGGAACTCCCGATCTATTCTGTTCCCCGAAGATTTTAGGGTATATTTATATATATAGGCGGAAGAACTACGTCAGGGGAGCCACGAGGTGCCCACGAGGGTTGAGGGCGCGCCCAGGGGGTGGGCGCTCCCCCCTGCCTCGTGCCTCCCTCGTTGCTTTCCTGACGTGCACTCCAAGTCTCCCGGGTTGCTTTCTTTCCAAAAATAACTTCTCCAGAAGGTTTCATTCCGTTTTGACTCCGTTTGATATTCCTTTTGTTCGAAACACTGAAACAAGGGAAAAAACAGGAACTGGCACTGGGCTCTGGGTCAATAGGTTAGTCCCAAAAATAATATAAAAGTGTTTAATAAAGCCCATAAACATCCAAAACAGATAATATAAAAGCATGGAGCAATCAAAAATTATAGATACGTTGGAGACGTATCAGCATCCCCAAGCTTAATTCCTGCTCGTCCTCGAGTAGGTAAATGATAAAAATAGAATTTTTGATGTGGAATTCTACCTAACATATTTATCAATATAATGTTCTTTAATGTGGCAAGAATATTCAGATCCATGAGATCCAAGACAAAAGTTTAATATTGACATAAAAATAATAATACTTCAAGCATACTAACTAAGCAATCATGTCTTCTCAAAATAGCATGGCCAAAGAAAGTTCATCCCTACAAAATCATATAGTTTGGTCATGCTCCATTTTCATCACACAAGAATGCTCTCATCATGCACCACCCCGATGACAAGCCAAGCAATTGTTTCATACTTTAGTAATCTCAAAAAATTTCAACCTTCACGCAATACATGAGCGTGAGCCATGGATATAGCACTATGGGTGGAATAGAATATGATGATGGGGGTTATGTGCAGAAGACAATAAAGGAGAAAGTCTCACATCAACGAGGCTAATCAATGAGCTATGGAGATGCCCATCAATTGATGTTAATGCAAGGAGTAGGGATTGCCATGCAACGAATGCACTAGAGCTATAAATATATGAAAGCTCAACAAAAGAAACTAAGTGGGTGTGCATCCAACTTGCTTGCTCACGAAGACCTAGGGCACTTGAGGAGGCCCATTGTTGGAATATACAAGCCAAGTTCTATAATGAAAAATTCCCACTAGTATATGAAAGTGACAAAACAAGAGACTCTCTATCATGAAGATTATGGTGCTACTTTGAAGCACAAGTGTGGTAAGGATAGTAAAATTGTCCCTTCTCTCTTTTCTCTCATTTTTTTGGGCCTTCTCTCTTTTTATGGCCGTTCTCTATTTTTTTTAATTCCTCACCTGGGACAATGCTCTAGAAAATGATGATCATCACACTTCTATTTATTTACAACTCAATGATTACAACTCAATAATTACAACTCGATACCAGAACAGAATATGACTCTATATGAATGCCTCCGGCGGTGTACCAGGATATGCAATGAACCAAGAGTGACATGTATGAAAAACTTATGAACGCTGGCTTTGCCACAAATACTATGTCAACTACATGATCATGAAAAGCAATATGACAATGATGAACGTGTCATGATAAACGGAACGGTGGAAAGTTGCATGGCAATATATCTCGGAATGGCTATGGAAATGCCATAATAGGTAGGTATGGTGGCTGTTTTTAGGAAGATATAAGGAGGTTTATGTGTGAAAGAGCGTACCATATCACGGGTTTGGATGCACCTGCGAAGTTTGCACCAACTCTCAGTGTGAGAAAGGGCAATGCACGGTACCGAAGAGGCTAGCAATGATGGAAAGGTGAGAGTGTGTATAATCCATGGACTAAACATTAGTCATAAAGAACTCACATACTTATTGCAAAAATGTACGAGTCGTCAATATCCAAGCACTACGCGCATGCTGCTAGGGGGATAGATTGGTAGGAAAATACCATCGCTCGTCCCCGACCGCCACTCATAAGGAAGACAATTAAATAACACCTCATGTTTCAAATTTGTTACACAACGTTTACCATACGTGCATGCTACGGGAATTGCAAACTTCAACACAAGTATTTCTCAAATTCACAACTACTCAACTAGCACAACTTTAATATCACTATCTCCATATCTCAAAACAATCATCAAGTATCAAACTTCTCTTAGTATTCAATGCACTTATATGAAAGTTTTTATTATACCCATCTTGGATGCCCATCATATTAGGACTAGTTTCATAACCCAAGCAAATTACCATGCTGTTTAGGACTCTCAAAATAATATAAGTGAAGCATGAGAGTTCATCTATTTCTTCAAAATAAAACTACCACCATGCTCTAAAAGATATATGTGAAGCACTAGAGCAAACAACAAACTACTCCGAAAGATATAAGCGATGATCAATGAGTAGTCGAATAAGTATGCAACTATGTGAAGACTCTCCCATTTTAAGAATTTCAGATCTTGATACTTTATTCAAACATCAATGAAAACAAAAGAAAATAAAATGACGCTCCAAGCAAAACACATATCATGTGGTGAATAAAAATATAGCTCCAAGTAAAGTTACCGATGAACGACGAAAGAGGGGATGCCTTCCGAGGCATCCCCAAGCTTAGGCTCTTGATTATCCTTGAATATTACCTTGGGCATCCCTGAGATTAGGCTCTTTCCACTCCTTATTCCATAGTCCATCGAATCTTTACCCAAAACTTGAAAACTTCACAACACAAAACATAGCAGAAAACTCGTGAGCTCCGTTAGCGAAAGAAAACAAAACACCAATTCAAGGTACTTTAATGAAATCATTATTTATTTATATTGGTGTTAAACCTACTTTATTACAACTTCTGTATGGTTTATAAACTGTTTTACTAGACATAGATTCATCAAAATAAGCAAACAACACACAAAAAACAGAATCTGTCGAAAACAGAACAGTCTGTAGTAATCTGTAACTAACGCAAACTTCTGGAACTCCAAAAATTCCAAAATAAATTTGTGGACCTGATTAATTTGTCTAGCAATCATCTGAAAAAATAATCAACTAAATATCACTCTCCAGTAAAACGTTTTAGCTAATCTCATGAGAGCTAAAGTTTCTGTTTTTTACAGCATGATCATAAAGACTTCACCCAAGTCTTCCCAAAGGTTCTATTTGGCACAAACACTAATTAAAACATAAAACCACATCTAAACAGAATCTAGATTGATTATTTATTACTAAACAGAACCATAAAGCAAGAAACTAAAATAAAATTGGGTTGCCTCCCAACAAGCGCTAACGTTTAACGCCCCTAGCTAGGCATGATGATTTCAATGATGTTCGCATAAAAGATAAGAATTGAAACATAAAGAGAGGATCATGAAGAATATGAGCACATTTAAGTCTAACCCACTTCCTATGCATAGGGATTTTGTGAGCAAACAACTTATGGGAACAGTAATCAACTAGCATAGGAAGGCAAAACGAGCATAGCCTCAAGATTTTCAGCACATAGAGGGGAAACTTGATATTATTGCAATTCCTACAAGCATATATTCCTCCCTCATAATAAATTTCAGTAGCATCATGAATGAATTCAACCATATAACCAGCACATAAAGCATTCTTTTCATGATCTACTTGCATAGAAATTTTACTACTCTTCACATAAGCAAATTTATTCTCATCAATTATAGTGGGAGCAAACTCAACAAAATAACTATCATGTGATTGAAAATTAAGATCAAGATGACAAGTTTCATGGTTATCATTGTTCTTTATAGCATACGTGTCATCACAATAATCATCATAGATAGCAACTTTATTCTCATAATCAATTGGAACCTCTTCCAAAATAGTGGATTCATCACTAAATAAAGTCATGACCTCTCCAAATCCACTTTCATCAATATAATCATCATAAATAGGAGGCATGATTTCATCATAATAAATTTGCTCATCAAAGCTTGGGGGACAAAATATATCATCATCATCAAACATAGCTTCCCCAAGCTTGTGGCTTTGCATATCATTAGCATCATGGATATTCAAAGAATTCAAACTAACAACATTGCAATCATGCTCATCATTCAAATATTTAGTGCCAAACATTTTAATGCATTCTTCCTCTAGCATTTGAGCACAATTTTCCTTTCCATCATTTTCACGAAAGACATTAAAAAGATGAAGCATATGAAGCAGCCTTAATTCCTTTTTTTGTAGTTTTCTTTTATAGACTAAACTAATGATAAAACAAGAAACAAAAAGATTCGATTGCAAGATCTAAAGACATACCTTCAAGCACTAACCTCCCCGGCAAGGGCGCCAGAAAAGAGCTTGATGTCTACTACGCAACCTTCTTCTTGTAGACGTTGTTGGGCCTCCAAGTGCAGAGGTTTGTAGGACAGTAGCGAATTTCCCTCAAGTGGATGACCTAAGGTTTATCAATCCGTGGGAGGCGTAGGTTGAAGATGGTCTCTCTCAAACAACCCTGCAACCTAATAACAAAGAGTCTCTTGTGACCCCAACACACCCAATACAATGGTAAGTTGTATAGGTGCACTAGTTCGGCGAAGAGATGGTGATACAAGTGCAATATGGATGGTAGATATAGTTTTTTGTAATCTGAAAATATAAAAACAGCAAGGTAGCAAGCGATAAAAGTGAGTGTAAACAGTATTCCAATGCTAGGAAACAAGGCCTAGGGTTCATACTTTCACTAGTGCAAGTTCTCTCAACAATAATAACATAATTGGATCATATACCTATCCCTCAACATGCAATAAAGAGTCACTCCAAAGTCACTAATAGCGGAGAACAAACGAAGAGATTATGGTAGGGTACGAAACCACCTCAAAGTTATTCTTTCCGATCAATCCATTGGGCTATTCCTATAAGTGTCACAAACAGCCCTAGAGTTCGTAGTAAAATAACACCTTAAGACACATATCAACCAAAACCCTAATGTCACCTAGATACTTCAATGTCACCTCATGTATCCGTGGGTATGATTATACGATATGCATCGCACAATCTCAGATTCATCTATTCAACCAACACATAGAACCTCAAAGAGTGCCCCAAAGTTTCTACTGGAGAATCAAGATGAAAACAGGTGCCAACCCCTATGCATAGGTTCATGGGCGGAACCCGCAAGTTGATCACCAAAACATACATCAAGTGGATCAATAGAATACCCCATTGTCACCACGGGTATCCCACGCAAGACATACATCAAGTGTTCTCAAATCATTAAAGACTCAATCCGATAAGATAACTTCAAAGGGAAAACTCAATCCATTACAAGAGAGTAGAGGGGGGAGAAACATCATAAGATCCAACTATAATAGCAATGCTCGCGATACATCAAGATCGTGCCAAATCAAGAACACGAGAGAGAGAGAGAGATCAAACACATAGCTACCGGTACATACCCTCAGTCCCGAGGGTGAACTACTCCCTCCTCGTCATGGAGAGCACCGGGATGATGAAGATGACCACCAGTGAGGGTTCCCCCCTCTGACAGGGTGCCAGAACAGGGTCCCGATTGGGTTTTGGTGGTTACAAAGGCTTGCGGCGGCGGAACTCCCGATCTATTCTGTTCCCCGAAGTTTTTAGGGTATATTGATATATATAGGCGGAAGAAATACGTCAGGGGAGCCACGAGGGTGGAGGGCGCTCCCAGGGGGGTGGGCGCTCCCCCCTGCCTCGTGCCTCCCTCGTTGCTTTCCTCACGTGCACTCCAAGTATCCCGGGTTGCTTTCTTTCCAAAAATAACTTCTCCAGAAGGTTTCATTCTATTTCGACTCCGTTTGATATTCCTTTTCTTCGAAACACTGAAACAAGTGAAAAAACAGGAACTGGCACTGGGCTCTGGGTCAATAGGTTAGTCCCAAAAATAATATAAAAGTGCTTAATAAAGCCCATAAACATCCAAAACAGATAATATAAAAGGATGGAACAATAAAAAATTATAGATACGTTGGAGACGTATCAGCATCCCCAAGCTTAATTCCTGCTCATCCTCGAGTAGGTAAATGATAAAAACAGAATTTTTGATGTGGAATTCTACCTAAAATATTTATCAATATAATCTTCTTTAATGTGGCAAGAATATTCAGGTCCATGAGATCCAAGACAAAAGTTTAATATTGACATAAAAATAATAATACTTCAAGCATACTAACTAAGCAATCATGTCTTCTCAAAATAGCATGGCCAAAGAAAGTTCATCCCTACAAAATCATATAGTTTGCTCATACTCCATTTTCGTCACACAAGAATGCTCTCATCATGCACAACCCCGATGACAAGCCAAGCAATTGTTTCATACTTTAGTAATCTCAAACTTTTTCAACCTTCACGCAATAGATGAGTGTGAGCCATGGATATAGCACTATGGATGGAATAGAATATGATGATGGGGGTTATGTGGAGAGGACAAAAAAGGAGAAAGTCTCACATCAACGAGGCTAATCAATGAGCTATGGAGATGCCCATCGATTGATGTTAATGAAAGGAGTAGGGATTGCCATGCAACGGATGCACTAGAGCTATAAATATATGAAAGCTCAACAAAAGAAACTAAGTGGGTGTGCATCCAACTTGCTTGCTCACGAAGACCTAGGGAACTTGAGGAGGCCCATTATTGGAATATACAAGCCAAGTTCTATAATGAAAAATTCCCACTAGTATATGAAAGTGACAAAACAAGAGACTCTCTATCATGAAGATTATGGTGCTACTTTGAAGCAAAAGTGTGGTAAAGGATAGTAACATTGTCCCTTCTCTCTTTTTCTCTCATTTTTTGGGCCTTCTCTTTTTTTATGGCCGTTCTCTCTCTGTTTTTTAATTCCTCACTTGGGATAATGCTCTAGAAAATGGTGATCATCACACGTCTATTTATTTACAACTCAATGATTACAACTCGATACTGGAACAGAATATGACTCTATATGAATGCCTCCAGCGGTGTACCGGGATATGCAATGAACCAAGAGTGACATGTATGAAAGAATTATGAACGCTGGCTTTGCCACAAATACTATGTCAACTACATGATCATGCAAAGCAATATGACAATGATGAACGTGTCATGATAAACAGAACGGTGGAAAGTTACATGGCAATATATCTCGGAATGGCTATGGAAATGCCATAATAGGTAGGTATGGTGGCTGTTTTTAGGAAGATATAAGGAGGTTTATGTGTGAAAGAGGGTATCATATCACGGGGTTTGGATGCACCTGCGAAGTTTGCACCAACTCTCAATGTGAGAAAGGGCAATGCACGGTACCGAAGAGGCTAGCAATGATGGAAAGGTGAGAGTGTGTATAATCCATGGACTCAACATTAGTCATAAAGAACTCACATACTTATTGCAAAAATCTATGAGTCATCAAAAACCAAGCACTACGTGCATGCTCCTAGGGGGATAGATTGGTAGGAAAAGACCATCGCTCGTCCCCGACCACCACTCATAAGGAAGACAATCAAATAACACCTCATGTTTCAAAATTGTTACACAACGTTTACCATACGTGCATGCTACGGGACTTGCAAACTTCAACACAAGTATTTCTGAAATTCACAACTACTCAACTAGCACAACTTTAATATCACTATCTCCATATCTCAAAACAATCATCAAGTATCAAACTTCTCTTAGTATTCAATGCACTTATATGAAAGTTTTTATTATACCCATCTTGGATGCCCATCATATTAGGACTAGTTTCATAACCCAAGCAAATTACCATGCTGTTTAGGACTCTCAAAATAATATAAGTGAAGCATGAGAGTTCATCCATTTCTTCAAAATAAAACTACCACCAGGCTCTAAAAGATATATGTGAAGCACTAGAGCAAACAACAAACTACTCCGAAAGATATAAGCGATGATCAATGAGTAGTCGAATAAGTATGCAACTATGTGAAGACTCTCCCATTTTAAGAATTTCAGATCTTGATACTTTATTCAAACATCAAGGAAAATAAAATGACGCTCCAGGCAACTATGTGAAGACTCTCCCATTTTAAGAATTTCAGATGTTGATACTTTATTCAAACATCAAGGAAAACAAAAGAAAATAAAATGACACTCCAAGCAAAACACATATCATGTGGTGAATAAAAATATAGCTCCAAGTAAAGTTACCGATGAACGAAGACGAAAGAGGGGATGCCTTCCGGGGCATCCCCAAGCTTAGGTCTTGATTATCCTTGAATATTACCTTGGGGTGCCTTGGGCATCCCCAAGATGAGGCCCTTGCCACTCCATATTCCATAGTCCATCGAATCTTTACCCAAAACTTGAAAACTTCACAACACAAAACTTAACAGAAAACTCGTGAGCTCCGTTAGCGAAAGAAAACAAAACACCCCTTAAAGGTACTGTAATTAACTCATTCTATATTTATATTGGTGTTAAACCTACTGTATTCCAACTTCTCTATGGTTGATAAACTGTTTTACAAGCCATAGATTCATCAAAATAAGCAAACAACACATGAAAAACAGAATCTGTAAAAACAGAAGAGTCTGTAGTAATCTGTAACTAATGCAAACTTCTGGAACTCCAAAAATTCTAAAATAAACTAGTGGAACTGAGTAATTTGTCTAGAAATCATCTGCAAAAAGAATCAACTAAATATCACTCTCCAGTAAAACGTTTTAGCTAATCTCGTGAGCGCTAAAGTTTCTGTTTTTTACAGCATGATCATAAAGACTTCACCCAAGTCTTCCCAAAGGTTCTACTTGGCACAAACACTAATTAAAACATAAAACCACATCTAAACAGAATCTATATTGATTATTTATTACTAAACAGAACCAAAAAGCAATAAACTAAAATAAAATTGGGTTGCCTCCCAACAAGCGCTAACGTTTAACGCCCCCAGCTAGGCATGATGATTTCAATGATGCTCGCATAAAAGATAAGAATTGAAACATAAAGAGAGCATCATGAAGAATATGACTAGCACATTTAAGTCTAACCCACTTCCTATGCATAGGGATTTTGTGAGCAAACAACTTATGGGAACAATAATCAACTAGCATAGGAAGGCAAAACGAGCATAGCCTCAAGATTTTCAGCACATAGAGGGGAAACTTGATATTATTGCAATTCCTACAAGCATATATTCCTCCCTCATAATAAATTTCAGTAGCATCATGAATGAATTCAACCATATAACCAGCACATAAAGCATTCTTTTCATGATCTACTTGCATAGAAATTTTACTACTCTTCACATAAGCAAATTTATTCTCATCAATTATAGTGGGAGCAAACTCAACAAAATAACTATCATGTGATTGAAAATGAAGATCAAGATGACAAGTTTCATGGTTATCATTGTTCTTTATAGCATATGTGTCATCACAATAATCATCATAGATAGCAACTTTATTCTCATAATCAATTGGAACCTCTTCCGAAATAGTGGATTCATCACTAAATAAAGTCATGACCTCTCCAAATCCACTTTCATCAATATAATCATCATAAATAGGAGGCATGCTTTCATCATAATAAATTTGCTCATCAAAGCTTGGGGGACAAAAAATATCATCATCATCAAACATAGCTTCCCCAAGCTTGTGGCTTTGCATATCATTAGCATCATGGATATTCAAAGAATTCAAACTAACAACATTGCAATCATGCTCATCATTCAAATATTTAGTGCCAGACATTTTAATGCATTCTTCCTGTAGCATTTGAGCACAATTTTCCTTTCCATCATTTTTACGAAAGACATTAAAAAGATGAAGCATATGAAGCACCCTTAATTCCTTTTTTTGTAGTTTTCTTTTATAGACTAAACTAGTGATAAAACAAGAAACAAAAAGATTCGATTGCAAGATCTAAAGATATACCTTCAAGCACTAACCTCCCCGGCAACGGCACCAGAAAAGAGCTTGATGTCTACTACGCAACCTTCTTCTTGTATACGTTGTTGGGCCTCCAAGTGCAGAGGTTTGTAGGACAGTAGCAAATTTCCCTCTAGTGGATGACCTAAGGTTTATCAGTCCGTGGGAGGCGTAGGTTGAAGATGGTCTCTTTCAAACAACCCTGCAACCAAATAACAAAGAGTCTCTTGTGTCCCCAACACACCCAATACAATGGTAAGTTGTATAGGTGCACTAGTTCGGTGAAGAGATGGTGATACAAGTGCAATATGGATGGTAGATATAGTTTTTTGTAATTTGAAAATAAAAAACAGCAAGCTAGCAAGCGATAAAAGTGGGCGTAAACGGTATTCCAATGCTAGGAAACAAGGCCTAGGGTTCATACTTTCACTAGTGCAAGTTCTCTCAACAATAATAACATAATTGGATCATATAACTATCCCTCAACATGCAGCAAAGAGTCACTCCAAAGTCACTAATAGCGGAGAACAAACGAAGAGATTATGGTAGGGTACGAAACCACCTCAAAGTTATTCTTTCCGATCAATCCATTGGGCTATTCCTATAAGTGTCACAAACAGCCCTAGAGTTCATACTAAAATAACACCTTAAGACACATATCAACCAAAACCCTAATTTCACCTTGATACTCCAATGTCACCTCAACTCTCCGTGGGTATGATTATATGATATGCATCACACAATCTCAGATTCATCTATTCAACCAACACATAGAACCTCAAAGAGTGCCCCAAAGTTTCTACCGGAGAATCAAGACGAAAACATACATCAAGTGGATCAATAGAATACCCCATTGTCAGCACGGGTATCCCACGCAAGACATACATCAAGTGTTCTCAAATCATTAAAGACTCAATCCGATAAGATAACTTCAAAGGGAAAACTGAATCCGTTACAAGAGAGTAGAGGGGGGAGAAACATCATAAGATCCAACTATAATAGCAAAGCCCGCGATACATCAAGATCATGCCAAATCAAGAACACGAGAGAGAGAGAGAGAGAGAGAGAGAGAGATCAAACACATAGCTACTGGTACATACCCTCAGCCCCGAGGGTGAACTACTCCCTCCTCGTTATGGAGAGCGCCGGGATGATGAAGATGACCACCGGTGAGGGTTTCCCCCTCCGGCAGGGTGCCGGAACAGGGTCCCGATTGGGTTTTGGTGGCTACAGAGGCTTGCGGCGGCGGAACTCCCGATCTATTCTGTTCCCCGAAGTTTTTAGGGTATATTGATATATATAGGTGGAAGAAATACGTCAGGGGAGCCACGAGGGGCCCACGAGGGTGGAGGACGCGCCCAGGGGGTGGGCGCGGCCCCCTGCCTCGTGCCTCCCTCGTTGCTTTCCTGACGTGCACTCCAAGTCTCCCGGATTGCTTTCTTTCCAAAAATAACTTCTCTAGAAGGTTTCATTCCGTTTCGACTCCGTTTGATATTCCTTTTCTTCGAAACACTGAAACAAGGGAAAAAACAGGAACTGGCACTGGGCTCTGGGTCAATAGGTTAGTCCCAAAAATAATATAAAAGTGTTTGATAAAGCCCATAAACATCCAAAACAGATAATATAAAAGCATGGAACAATCAAAAATTATAGATTCGTTGGAGACGTATCAGGCCCCTCGCGAGGGTCTTGAGTGCTTGCTGGTGAAGACGGGACGTACGGGCCCGCTTGTGGTGCCACGCCGTGGGCCGCAGGTAGGCAAGCCTGGGGACCCCCTTCCCAGAACGCCGACACCCCTCAACTGGTGACGCTCTCCTTGCCACATTAGTCTGATGCTTCGAAACCGCATGCTAAGCAGTCTGTAGGTCCAAAACCGACTGCTCATCAGTCCGTCCATCCGCAGGCGCGTGATCAGCTTACCAATGCATCATCACTTCCTGCTCAGCAAACCAACGCGTTGGCACGACCTCCTCAGCACACCGACAAGTTGGCACCACCTGCGTAGAAACCTGACATAGCTTCAACGCATTGTCAGCAGTCCGATGCCTATGCTCCTACAGCCCAGCAGTCCGTCATAGCAGCACTGCCAGCTCAAAGGTCCGGCATAGATAAACCGTCTGCTAAGCAGTCCGTCCAAGCTTCACCGTCTACTCGGCAGTCTACCTTGTAGCCAACCAGATGTTCCGCCAGAAATGCTTCAAGTACCAAGAAGGAAGTGGCCAAAAAGGCTACACCCACGACCACGAGGAAGCGCAGTGGGAGAGTGAAGAGGAAAGAGAATGATTGCCTCTTACTTAAAGCACTCATCGCCCAGAACCAAATTAACAGCAGCTTGTTCAAATCGGGGAGTAATATTATTTCTGACGCCACGGATGAGGAAGAAGTAGAATTGTTGCTTGCTAAAAGTAAAGTAGACGTACCTGAAGCACGCAATTACGTCCATGGCCAGCCATTTCTTGTTGGCGAATACTTTGATGAGTGCAGCTCCAGTTGCCGCGTGTTACATGAATATTGCATGGATCTAATGTCAGCAGGTGATCATGCTTTGCTAGTCCACTACAATAGAGATCATTTCTGACACGATGCTGGTTCCATCTATGTGAGTTTCGAGGACTTACATCTCTTCTTCAACTTCAACATGCTCGATGCCACTCTTGTTAGATGCCTGATTTTGTAAGTACTTAACAAACTCCGATCAACTTCTCCATACAAGGCTGTAAATGATAAACAACTAACTACATTTTATTCCTCTCAGGGGATTGAACGAGCAGAGAAGAAAAAGGGAGAGTGTGTATTTCATAGATCCTGCATTAGCAAATGGCACAACATTAGATGGTAAGGACCGACGGGACTGGGCCGTTAACACGGTCGTCCGTATCTTCGAAAACACATCCCATGCAGAATCATTTCTCCGGCCATATCATGAACGGTAAGTCAAGTAATCAACCACACATACACTAATTGTCTTTCAGATTTTGACATCATTCGTAAGTTCCTGGCTTTCTTAATATGTAGCAATCACTGGATATTGGTATTCATTGTTCCGAACAAGAACACAGTTTACTACATCGATTCTCTCAGAGAGTCAACAAACTCTCAGGATCTGACGCACGTTCAACAATTCTTGGATAGGTATTGAAATCTACGATGTTGAAATTAATTCATATGTGGTTCAATAATTGATGTTGTCAAAATTCATCATCATTTGCAGTGTGCTCGCATTGTGGAAAACTAAACCAGGGAACCTGTTCAAGACGGAATAACCTCTGCAGGATGAGATCGTTTCTCCGGTAACACACCGAAATCCGTTATTTTCGGAAAATTTATCCAACAGTCTGCAAATACCTTTCCTTACGCTAGTCAAATGTTCAAGCTTCTAAATAAACCTCTTTCTATTTTGTCCAAAGAAAAAATAATACACCTAACACCGGTTAGGTTGTTCCTAATAGGACAAATACATGACTAATTTTGTACAAAAAATTTCAGTGTCCTCAGCAAGAAGCAGGGACCAACCTTTGTGGACACTATGTTTGCAAACACATGATCTCCATCTGCAAATCTGCTGATAGTTGTGATGATCCTCGCGAATTAGTACCAGTAAGTCTATCTTAATTAATATCTTCTACTCCACACATATGGCACATTCTGATCTTAAAAATATTGTAGCTCATCTTAAAACCGAGGACCCCTGAACCGCTCCCGGCTGGTGAATTGCTGATGGTTCGGAGATTTATCAGCGGCTTCTTCCTGGATCACTACATCAATCCCATTGGTGATAATGAAGATTTCAGCATGCGTTCTCCTGAAACATTGAGTAAGAGTTGGCCGCTAAACATATAACGCATGGATGTTTTCCATCTGATGAGGTCTTCGTATTTCGTACACTATGATTAATTATGTAATGCATATATGTGTGGACAAATCATTGGAATTTAGCTACCATATGTTCAATTGCAATTGTTGCGAAATCTGATGAAAGTTCTTCCTGTTGACACTATTTGTTCAATTGAATATTGTGGCGAATTTGCTTTTTGCGTGCCGATTCAAAATGGGATATTTTTGTTTATTTGTTCAATTGAATATTGTGGCGAATTTGCTTTTTGTGTGTCGATTCAAAATGGGATATTTTTTGTTTTAACCTGGCAATTGCTCCGCACAGGGTTCAACTAAATGAGTGTGTGCGATCCACATCGGAAAGCATATGTCAATCGTAGCGGAACCGTCGGTGATACCCAGCAGATCGCAAACGATTTGCAGCGCTACTACGTGTGCGTAGGGTCTCCGGAACCGTTTGTGATATCGTGTTATCACACACGAGATCTGGGAGTAAACCGTGCCCAATGCAAAATACAATCCTAGTCGTAATTTTTTCAGGAAACGTGTGGGATCCCAAATGAAAAGCACACGTCACTCTTGCGACAACTGTCGATGATACCCAACAAATCACAAACGGTCTGCAGCACTTGTATGTGTGCGAAGGGGCTCCTGAACCATTTGTGATAGAACATTATCGCAGACGGTAATTGTTGGCAAACGTGTGCAATGGAGTCTAGCATGGTAGACGGGTTACGCAGAAAACTCGTGTGCGATGGGGCACAAATCGCACACAGTTCATATGTTGGCCCGTTTGCCTTACATACTATTTCCCAAATGGTTCGTTACGATAGACCGTATGGTTTCGCTACGTCATTAGAAACACCTAATCACCGATACCACACGTGCGAAAGAATTTAGTGTGTGTTGCATCGCACACGATTACATTTTGGATGGCCTCTGGATCACTGCTCCATATCCCCGAAGGTTTCTGGGTCGTGTGGGAAGGACACCCTATCGCACACACTCACTTGGCGACGGTCCCAAATGCCTTCGCGGAAAGGGGTTAAAACCGTTTGTATAGCACCGACGCATACCAGTGTTCTTCCCGGCAAATGCACTTCAATTTCACACCGTTGGGCCTTCTTATATACATTGTGTCATCGACAAACTGATACATACTGGCCCTCCGGGCTACTCTTTCAGCTTCTTCTTGCTCTTCGGGGAATTCTCCGGTTTGGAGGAAGTGGACTATGTGCCTTGCCTGAGTTGGAGCCTGGGCTCGGCAACGAGGACTAGCGGCACCTCATTCGCGGGGGTGTGTTCCTCGACTGTGAGGACTAGTGGCCCGGCAGGATGGTGCAGCCTAGCAATCGAAGGGGAGTTGTTTCCGGTAGGGTCCCTACCAGGAGCCACGAGAGGCTCTACCGGGAGAGGCTTACCGGAGTCCAGTTTCCTCCTGTTTCGGGCCATTGTTGCTGGGGGATACAAAGGGCTGCGTAAGATGGAGAACAAAAGTTCCTTGTCCCACAGGAATTTTTGCGTAGCACACTTTGACAGATGATCAACAATACTATTTTCTGCATGGGGTACGTGCTCTATTTGCAATCCGTCAAAGCGCTCGTCCAGTTCTCTAACTTCCTCAACGTATGCCTGCATCAATGGCCTTTGGTAATCCTAGTTGACTTGTCTCACCACAAGTTCTGAATCTCCTCGAATGATCAGCTTGTTGATTCCCAATTTAGTGGCAATCCTTAGCCCGGCAAGGAGTCCTTCATACTCTGTTGTATTGTTAGTCGCCTCCTCCTGGGGAAAATGCATCTAGACGACATACTTCAGGTGCTCTCCAGTGGGAGCAACGAGAAGCACGCCAGTCCCTGCACCTTGTAGGGAGAAGGCACCATCGAAATACGTGATCCATTCATGGGGTTCTTCTTTGCCGGGAATAACTCTTTCCAGCACTTCTTCATCACGGGTTGGCGTCCATTCTGCAATAAACTCTGCCAATGCCCTGCTCTGAATCGTTGATGTGCTTTCAAATTTCAGGCCAAAGCTAGATAACTCCAATGCCTGCTCCACTATTCTTCCGGTAGCCTCAGGGTTTTGGAGTATCCTTTGCAAAGGAAAGCGGGTGACAACCATGATCTCACGGGCTTGGAAGTAGTGGCATAGTTTCCTTGAGGCTATGACAAGGCCAAAAATCAACTTTTGCATAGCAGAGTACATGGACCTAGCCCCCTGCAATAGGGAGCTGACGAAGTACACTGGGCGCTGCACCACTTTCTTCCTTGCCGCGTACTTGGGGTTATCTCCGTTGCCGTGCTCTTCTTTGTCCTGATCCATATTTGGCCTTGCTAGGTTGTTCTCACTCTCCCCCCGGAAGGGACACTAGCTGAGGCTACTTCTTCTTCCACTTTCCGCTGTGCCACTAGTGCCGCACTAACCACTTGATTAGTTGCCGCTAGGTATAGCAGCAGCAACTCTTGTGGTTTGGGCACAACCAAAGTGGGCACATAGGACAAGTAGTTCTTCAACTTTCAGTGTTGTATCTGCTTCTGGGGTCCACTTCATGGGACCTGCCTTCTTCAAGATCTTGAAGAACGACAAGGCGCGCTTGGCAGACTTGGAGATGAATATGCTAAGCGCGGCAACACACCCTGTCAAATGCCTCACATCCTTAACTGTTTTAGGTGCCTGAATCTGCTCGATAGCCTTGATCTTATAGGGGTTGGCCTCTATCACGCGATGGGACACAAAGAAACCAAGTAGCTTGCCGGATGGAACTCCAAACACGCACTTCTCCGGGTTCAGCTTCAAGTTGATCTTGCGTAGATTAGCAAACGTCTCTCTAAATCCTGGATGAGGGTTGATCTGTCCTTGGTCTTGACCACAATATCATCCGTATAAGCTTCAATGTTCATGTGCAACTGTTATTCAAAACCAATCCGGACTGCTCTTGCAAAAGTGGACCCGGCACATTTCAACTCGAAAGGCATGCGCACGAAGTAGTATGTGCCACATGGGTTGATGAGTGAGTGATGACCCACAAGTATAGGGGATCAATTTTAGCTCTTTTGGATAAGTAAGAGTGTCGAACCGAACAAGGAGCAGAAGGAAATGGCAAGTAGTTTTCAGTAAGGTAATGTCTGCAAGTGCTGAAATTGTAAGTAGCGGAGTAGTTTGATTGCAAGATAATTTGTAACGAGCAAGTAACAATAGTAGTAACAAAAGTGCAGCAAGGTAGCCCAATCCTTTTGAGGCAAAGGACAGGCCAAAACAGTCTCTTATGATAAGCAAATCATTCTTGAGGGTACACGGGATTTTCATCTAGTCACTTTCATCATGTTAGTTTGATTTGTGTTCGCTACTTTGATAATTTGATATGCGGGTGGACCGGTGCTTAGGTGCTGTTCTTACTTGAACAAACCTCCTACTTATGATTAACCCTCCCGCAAGCATCCGCAACTGCGAGAAAAGTATTAAGAATAAATACTAACCATAGCATTAAATTTTGGATCCAAACGGTCCCTTACAGAATAGCGTATAAACTGGGGTTTAAGCTTCTGTCACTCTCGCAACCCATCATCTAATTGCTACTCCACAATGCATTCCCTTAGGCCCAAATATGGTGAAGTGTCATGTAGTCGACGTTCACATGACACCACTAAGGGAATCACAACATACATACTATCAAAATATCGAACACATATCAAGTTCACATGATTACTTGCAACCTGATTTCTCCCGTGACCTCAAGAACAAAAGTAACTACTAACAAATGATAAACATGGTCATGATCAGAGGAGTATTAAACAGCATATTGGACCTGAACATATAATCTTCCACCAAATAAACCATATAGTAATCAACTACAAGATGTAATCAACTACTAGATGTAATCAACACTACTAGTCACCCACAAGCACCAATCTATAGTTCCGGTAACAAGATTGAACACAAGAGATGAACTAGGGATTGAGATGAGATGGTGTTGTTGAAGATGTTGATGGAGATTGCCCTCCCCAAGATGGGAGAGTTGTTGGTGATGATGAGGACGATTATTTCCACCTCCGGGAGGGAAGTTCCCCCGGCGGAATCGCTCCGCCGGAGGGCAAAAGTGCTCCTACCGAAGATCCGCCTCGAGGTGGTGGCACTCCGTCCCGAAAGTCCTCTCCTTATTTTTTCTAGGTCAAAATGACCTATATACTAGAAGATGGGCACCGGAGGTGGGCCTGGGTGAGCACAACCCACCAAGGCGCGCCTAGGCTCCCTGGCGCGCCTAGGCTCCCTGGCGCGCCTCGGCTCCCTGGCGCGCCTAGGTGGGTTGTGCCCACCTGGTGGGCCCCCTCTAGTAGTTATTTGCTCCAATAATTCTTAAATATTCCATAAAAATCTCCGTGAAGTTTCAGCTTGTTTGGATTTGTGCAGAATAGGTAGCCTGACGTAGCTTTTCCAAGTCCAGATTTCCAGCCGTCGGAATTCTCCCTCTTGGTGTGTACCTTGCAAATTATGAGAGAAAATGCATTAGAATTAATCCAAAAAGCATTATTATGGATAAAAACATCATAAATATTAGTAAGAAAACATGATGCAAAATGGACGTATCAACTCCCCCGAGCTTAGACCTCGCTTGTCCTCAAGCGAAAACCGAAATCGAAAAACATGTCCACGTGCTTTGAGAGAGAGGTGTCGATAAAAACAAATTGCGGACATAAAAGCATCATGTTGATTATTATAACAGAAACAAAATTAAACATAGGACTTTCATCATAGAACTTTTATCATATACTTCTCATGAATAAGTAATAGTTCATTACACAATCTAAGTATAAAGCAAAAACTCTATTAGAAACCAACAAACTATGTTCTCAGTCAACTTTGCAACTACAATTCATCATCTTTTCAGGAAGGGTCACGCATCGGAGCCTTTAGGCAAGTCCACATACTCAACCATCATATAGTCTTCTATGATTGCTAACACTCACCGCGTACACATGAGCAAAACGTTTCAACCGGACACATAGAAAGATAGGGGCTTATGGTTTCGCCTCCCAACGTACTCACCTCAAGGGTGATGTTAAGAATAATAACTCATGTTATCTATATTCAGCTGGACATATGTGCCTAGATCTTTCCTCACCACATGATGCTTGCCAAAGGAGAAAAATAAAAAGGAATAGAAGGAAAACTTTAACTCTTTGCATAAAAGTAAAGACATAAAAGTAAAAGATAGGCCCTTCGCAGAGGGAAGCAGAGGTTGCCATGCGCTTATTTTCTTGTATGCTTAACCCCTTAGTGCAAAAGAACGTCATGTTGCATTGCCCCTTGTGATAGCGACCTTTATTATGTAGTTTGTCGATTTTATTCTTCACCATCACAAGTTCATGCAACGCTCAATGTTCTCTTACACTAAATGATCTCACATTTTTAGAAGCAATTTTTATTGCCTTTTTGCACCGATGACAACTTACTTGAGGGATCTTGCTAAAACCCTTGGTAGGTATGGTTGACACTTGAAAATAAGATTTGGGTTTAAGGGTTTTTGGATGCACAAGTAGTATCTCTACTTAGTGCGTAGTTTTTGGCTAGCAAAGATAGTGGGCAAGCATCACATGTTAAAGGACCTATGACAATATGACTTCTATGTGAATATAAACAAACATAAATCATCAAGTTGTCTTCCTTGTCCAACGTCAACAATTTTGGCATATAATATTTTGATGAGGGCTCACAATCACAAAAGATTTCTAGGATAGTATATTTATATGTGAATCTTCTCTTCCCTTATTAATTCTTTCATGAGTTGCATCATTGACTAATGCTATGTTTGTCAATCTCTAATAAAATTTTCTACTTATACTTTTCCTTATGTGGTGCCATCACCTACTGTCGGCGCCCTGGGAACGGGGGTACCCAGAATTGCCTGCCTGCGGCCTAGGGCGTGGCTCAGTCAGCGGCCTGGTTCGGCCCATCTTCGTCAACAACCACTCAAGACCCTCGCAAGGGGCCAAGCCTCTCGAGCGGACGACGCCAATACCTCCTCAGGGGCAGCCTCACTAGGCTGGCTCCTGAGGAGCGGACATATCTATGCAAGGGGCACCTCGCGAGGTTCGCGTGACGTGATCCATGACGACCGAAGCCAGGCGGGCGCCAGCGGGCGCATAGTACCTTTTGCCTCTTTGGTGCTAAAGGGGCAGGCGGAGGCGAGGAGTCCCGAGACATTAGGCAAAGGTTTCCATATAGGTGCAACAAGACCAAGACGAGTAGGACGGCAGGACGGAGGTCACCACGGAGCCCACAACGGCGTCACCACCAGAGCCTTTGGCAGGCGAAGACCACCTTTTGTCAGGATAACTTGTACTAGTTGTCTCCCTTCAAAATTGGCCATTGTGGGATCCCTTCCCGCCTAATATTTGGGAAGAGGACCAAGGCCACTATAAATAGGACTAGCCACCACCGTAGGAGGCAACTCATCTGGGGGAGGATCATTTAGACCATCCCCAGACACACCAGCTCACCGAGCTCAAGAACACCTCTCCTCCGGAGGCTGTTCATCCCTTGTATTTGTTCATCCCCAGCCTGCAAGGCAATCCACCAAGCCACACTGGAGTAGGGTATTACACCACAACGATGGTCCGAACCAGTATAAACCCCCGTGTCTCTTGTTCTTTGGGTTCGGCGAGCTAGGCCTTGAGATCGTTGTGCGAGCGAGCCAGTGAGAGAGAGATCTTCATGCACACCCTAGTGTTCAAACCTCAAGGGTTTGCGGGGACCCACAATCCGACATTTTGGCGCGCCAGGTAGAGAGAGGTCTTCATGCTCACCGCAGTGTTCGAACCTCAAGGGTTTGCTGGAACACACAACCCAACATTTTATTGAAGTCACGGAACCTCAATAAAACATTACAAAACATATTGTTCCTCAAGCACCCACAAGAAGTTTTAATGCCTCCACGAGGCACGCCGCATGTTTCAGGAAATTTCGTAGGAAAGTAAAACAGGAAGGAGTGCCATCGTTCACCAGCAAGCTTCTTCTTCAGCCTTGGGCGCCGTCTTTAGGGAGCGCCTTCCCCTCGGCAGCATCACCGTAGGACGTGTCGCTGGCCTTGGTCGCGAGGTCGGCGACACCGACAGCCGGGGGCGTAGGTTCGATGGCGAGGAACTTCTTCAACAGGGCCTCCACCTGGCCCTTCACGACTTTGGCAGCGGCTGCGCAGCGCCCTTCTTCCACGGGCTCGAGCAGCTCGCCAAGGTCCGCATCAGGGTTACGAAGGTGGAGGTGGCTGAAGACGCGTGTCAGGGAAGATGAGGAGAGCGTGCGGGCTTCCCCCTCCACCATGGGGCCGACCCCATCAACAACATCCTCGATTGCCGCGATGAGATGAGGGACCAGCTGGGCAGGGCCTTCGTCATCGGTCGCCAGCGGCTTCTCCAAGCCCTTCTCATAGAGCCCCCGTAGTGCTACACGGGACCTCTCCTCAAGAGACTTGAAGGTCACGTGATCCTCGACAAGAACCCTCGCCTTGGATTCCAGTTGGGCCCTCTCTGCCTCCACTATCTTCCCCAGCTTCTCCAGGCGGCTGCGTTCTGCGGCCTGCACCTTCGCCGACTGCTCCAGCTCGGCGTCACGACCATTGACTGCGTCTTCCCGGGCCTTCATCTTCTCCTCATCTGCTTTGCGGTCGTGAGCCTCGGTCGCGCGCTCATTGCGCATGGTCTCCAGCTCAGCCTCCATCGACCGACAGCGCTCCTTGGCGGCCTCGGCATCCTTCACCGGCACCTCGTGCGCGGCCGCGGCTTGGTCGGCGGCCCGCTTGTCCTCCTCGGAAGCTGTCACAGCCTGGCCCAATGCCGCCCTGACAGACACGTCAGTGTAGCCAACACGAGATCAGCTCCAGGCGCCCCGCCACCAGGCGACGGTCAACACCTTGAAGATCATCCCGTAGCCGGGTCAGCGCAGAAAGAGCCTTCTCCAGAGCATCGGGCGAAGTAGAAGGGTCACGAGCTGGCGGTTTGACAAAGGAAGGAGGCAGGATCGTCGGCAAGACCTGCGAGTCGATGGCGGCAGAAGAAGAAGCCGGAAGCTCTCGATCTTGAGGGGCCTCGGCCAACGAGCAGAGAGTGGGCACCTCTGGAGCTGGTGCGGTTGTGGGGGTCGCCCCCTCCTGAGGACGCTCCTCCAGGCCCCGCGAGGATGATCGAGCCAGAGAGGCGCGAGGGCTGTTGCCGCTCTTCTGCGCCGGAGGAGGTGCGGCCATGCCAGGCTGCTGGGTTCCTGAGGGCGCTGCTGCCTCCTCCCTCTTCTTCTTCGCCGACAGCGTCGGCCTGACGATACAAGAGGAGAACATTAGGAAGCAGCGACAGAAGCAAGAACAAAGTAAGGGCAAGGTGCTTATTGGTCGACGGCAGCATAGTCCAACGGCCACTTAAGAAGCGCGGAGCCTGGGGGCCTCGCAGCTTGGGGCGCCGGCCCGCGGGTACCAGGAGCAGATGAGGCTGCGGCAGCCAGCCCGGTGGCAGCACCAGGCAACATAAGAGCAGGGGCATCGCTCCGGGAGATCAGCGCCGATCTGCTCCTGGTCGGGACCCCAGCCGGCGGCTTCTTCGAAGGGGTGACCCTGGACCTCGTGGAGACCCCAGCAGAGGACAGGACCTCCCTCATCGGGTGGTCTCCAGCGTTGTTGTCGTCAGGCAAGGCGTGGAGTATATCGGCCTTGCGCGGGAGGGGGGGAGTCTCCCCAGCCCCCTCCCGGGTCGCCTCCGAGTCCAGGCCCTCCTCCTCGCCGGAGTCATCAGTGGACACCATCACCGGAGCCGTCACCACTGGGGCCTCGGAGGGCGCTGGTGGCACGAGCACGCACCCGTTGAAGGTGGGCATGGAGGCGGCTTCCTTCGCCCCATCCGGGCGGCGGTACAGGGGAACATGGGTGTCCGATGGATACCCCTGGTCATCCCCGACCAAGAGGCGGAGAGCTTTGCCTAGCTCCTCGTCCGACAAGGCACCTGGACGCAGCGGGAGGTCGTCCTCCTCGTCCCTGAGCTTCCACAAGGGGCGCGAGCGCGCCTGAAGTGGAGCTACGCGCTGCGCCAGGAACTCCTTGACGATCATGGCCCCCATCAGCTTCGCCATCTTCGGGTCGTCAAGCTTCAGGTCGGCAGTCATCTTCTCCAGCACCTGCTCTGCCTGGGGGTCGGTGAGCTTCGCGCTGAACCACCCATCATGAGGCGTGGGTATCTCAGTCGGCAGCACCAACCGGGGGTTAGAGCACTTTGCGTCCATGAGGACCCACTTGCTTCTGAAGTTCTCGGCCTTCCTCCCGTCCTTCGAGATCGCGTTGGTCCCATTGGCCGCGACGAAGTTGGAACACCCCGAGCAATGGTTGCCCTTGTTCCGCACGAAGAAGAAGTGGCGAAGTAGCACCATGGATGGCATCACCCCCATGAATGCCTCATAATAGAAGGCGAAGATCGACAGGAGGAGGACGGAGTTGGGATGGAGATGAAGGGCATGCAGCTTATAGTGGCTAAGGACGACGTAGAAGAAATCGGAGAAGGGAGGAGCCAGCCCTGCGATGGCGCTACTCATAAAGAAGGGATAGAAGCAGCTTCCTGAGACCTCTGGCTCGGCGGGGGCAGCCCGGAGCGCAGTCTTTCCCTTCTCGTTGCTACCCTCCGCCGTCATCAGGAGCGTGGCGGCGAAGTTCTTCTCCGAAACGCTGGGAGCGCTCAGAGCTGGCTCGTACCAGACGGGAGAAAGAGCGGCCTTTGCCTTGTCGGACGCCATCGATTGCAGGCTCGAAGGGGAGTTGGCGCGGATCTGGAGTCTTTGGGAGAAAGCAACAAGAAAGGGGATCTAGAGCAAGACAAAGGGAGGCACTGAACGCACCGTGGCACGCGCCAGCCTTTTGTTAGTCAGGGGCAGTTGCCGAGGTGGCGTGGGGAAGCGGAGACGCCCACGTCCCGTCAATCACCACGCGTTAATCAAGGCCGCAGACTATTGGGGCCGCGGCGCTCCGCACTTGCCCCTTTGGCTTCGCCTCGAAGCCAACTGCGAGCGCGCCTTAGGCCCGGGGGCTACTGTCGGCGTCCTGGGAATGGGGGTACCCAGACTTGGCTGCCTGCGGCCCAGGGCGTGGCTTTAGTCACGGGCTTGGATCGGCCCATCTTCGTGTAACGCCCACGATGCGGCTATATCTCCCACGTGTCGAGGCACGACTTAGAGGCATAACCGCATAGTGGTTTTGTTGCAAGAAGGGTCATCTTCACACAATCCCATGTAATGAACAAGAATGGGATAAAGAGTTGGCTTACAATCGCCACTTCACACAATACATAAATATCATCATACATCATCCAAAATACAATCATATAGACCGACTACGGCCAAAATCCAGATGAAAATAAGACAACCCCAAATGCTAGATCCCCGATCGTCCCAACTGGGCTCCACTACTGATCATCAGGAAAAGACACATAGTAACGACCACGTTCCTCGTCGAACTCCCACTTGAGATCGACGCCATCATCTGCACTGGCATCATCGGCACCTGCAACTGGTTTTGGAAGTATCTGTGAGTCACGGGGACTCAGCAATCTCACACCCGCGAGATCAAGTCTATTTAAGCTTGTAGGACAAGGAGGTGCAAAAGGTGGAGCTGCAGCGGCAAAAGCATATATGGTGGCTAACTTGCGCAAATGAGAGCGAGAAGAGAAGCAATGGAACGGGCGTCATCTAGCAATGACCAAGAAGATGTCCTGAACACCTACTTACGTCATACATAACATAGACCGTGTTCACTTCCCGGACTCCGCCGAGAAGAGACCATCACGGCGACACACACACTTGGTGTATTTTACTTGGGTCAAGTGACAAGTTATCTACAACCGGACATTAACAAATTCCCATCTGCCTCATAACCACGGGCACGGCTTTCGAAAGATATTACCCTGCAGGGGTGTCCCAACTTAGCCCATCATAAGCTCTCACGGTCAACGAAGGATAAACCTTCTCCCGGAAAGACCCGATCAGTCTCGGAATCCCGGTTTACAAGATATCTCGACAATGGTAACACAAGACCAGCAAAGCCTCCCGAATGTGCCGACAAATCCCGATAGGAGCTGCACATATCTCGTTCTCAGGGCACACCGGATTGTCCAAGCTTCCGATAGGCCAGACCAGAGTTGCCCCTGGTGGCCACCGGCGACTGACAGTTTGGACCAATACTCAGAGGAGCACTGGCCCGGGGGTTTAAAATAAAGATGACCCTCGGGCTCTAGAAAACCCGGGGGAAAAAGGTATAGGTCGCAAATGGTAAAACCAAGGTTGAGCCTTGCCAGAGGAGTTTTATTCAAGGCGAACTATCAAGGGGGTCCCATAAATCACCCGACCGTGTAAGGAACGCAAACTCAAGGAACATAATCCCGGTATAACAGTAACTAGGGCGGCAAGAGTGGAACAAAACACCAGGCATAAGGCCGAGCCTTCCACCCTTTACCAAATTATATAGATACATTAATTAAATAAGAGATATTGTGATATCCCAACATATCCATGTTCCGACATGGAACAAACTTCAACTTCACCTGCAACTAGCAACGCTATAAGAGGGCTGAGCAAAAGCGGTAACATAGCCAAACAACGGTTTGCTAGGAAAGGATGGTTAGGGGCTGACATGGCTGAAATAGGAGACATGATATAGCAAGCGATAGGTAGCGGAGCATGGCAATAGAGCGAACAACTAGCAAAGCAAAGATAGAAGTGATTTCGAGGGGTGGTCATCTTGCCTGCAAGGTTCTCAGAGTTGTCGAAAGCTTGATCCTCGTAAGCGTACTCGACAGGTTCCTCGTTCACGAACTCGTCTCCCGGCTCTACCCAAGACAAGAACACAAACAAACGGAACCACAATCAACAACGAGAAATGCGCAAGCAACATGATGCAAAACATGTATGATATGCAAGATATGATATGCGATGCATATGCGTGCTCCGGAAGGAAAATGATGAACATGGCAGTAACTTGGCAAACCAAGCATGCCACTGGAAAGATGAGATGATTTCGGTCGAAATCGATATAAAGATCACCGGAATCGGATGCACGGTTTGCAAATGGCAAGCAAAACAAGAATGACACCAATCTGCGATAAACAGCAAGATAGCACTTAAAATGCAACAAGTAACAATGCTACAGCACCCCAACATAGCAACAAAGCACATGGCATTAATCTACAGGAGATGTTTGACAAAAGATGAACACTGAGCTACGGCTAGTTCACAACATAACAAGCTCAAACAAGAATGCCGAAAGTGCAAAAGATTACAGGTTCACAGACTTAGTGAAAAACTGGACATGGCAGAAATTAGCATCAGGTAGCAATGTTCAGAGCACGGAATCAACATGCTACAGGAACTTAACATAGCAAAACAAAGCATAGTAGTATTCTACTAAATGCACATGACAAAAGTCCCTTACTGACCATAAGCCAAAAAGGACAAGAAGATATGATGGCAAGCATGTAAACATAGCAAGTTTCGTTATCAGGTTTCAGACTTATAAGAAAACAGAGCATGGCAGAAATATTAATATGTAGGCCTCTTTGTGAGCTTCATTCACTCACTACAGAGCAATGCATAACAAACCAAGCATACCTACAGCAATATGGCATGTTTATGAAGCTATACATGGTAAGAACAATTGCATAGCATGTATGGACAAACTACAATAAGCTTGGCAAGATTGCAAATCATGTTAAGAATCTGGCAGAAATATTTTATAGCAAACGTAGAGCAAGATTGAGACATGCTATGGCACTTTAAAATTGCAAACAATTTCCGGAAAGGATCAACTACAACTATAGCTACAAAACATCCTTACTGAACATCTCCAAAATATGCATGGATCTCTCTGTAGCATCAAGTTTACATGGCAACAAAATTACAGCAGACAAGGACTTGGAGTAATCACTAAGTCTCTGAAATCAGAAATATTACGGGGCCTATTTGCATGCTTGTGCTAGTCACCACAGAGATCACAAAAATACATGGACTATACCACTGGAAAGATGACATGGCATACTTCAAAACACATGTAGAGCTCATTCTCAAAAGATGCACAGATTAAATGATACAAAAAATGACAAATCTCCAAGTTCTGATAAGAACCAGTGATTAACAGCAACTAGCCCTCTTCCAACGAAGATTTGGGCATCAAGATACCTTTAATGAAAATGGTGCAATTGAATATAATGTAGAGCATTACGAGACGAACAATTTGACATATTATATGCGCGAATCGGAGCTACATGCACAAAGTTATCGCATCTCGAACAGGAGCACCTGCTGAAGATTTCTGGGACTAAGAGAAAAAGAGGGGGGTTCGAGGAAAGTCAATGGGGGAGTTACCGATCCAGATCTGGCCGGACTACAGGAGCTCGGGCTCGGCTCCGGCGAGGGAGGTCGACGCCGGCGAGGCAGCGGATGGCGGGGCCCGGCGCCGGCGAGGGCGGCGGGGCCGACGGGGAGGGAGGCGGCGCCGGAGGCGG